>NW_014038631.1:2790-10138 GCF_001186125.1 Sphaeroforma arctica JP610 | reverse complement strand
TATATATATATTATATATATATATATATATATATATATATATATATATATATATATATATATATATATATATATATATATATATATATATATATATTAAATATAGAAATAGAATATAGATATATATATATACAATATATATATATATATATATATATTTACATATACATATACATATATATATATATTTAAATTTGAAAATGAATATAGATGTATATATATATATATATATATCAGTTATATACTATAAATTGAATTTCTACCTGAATAACTGCGCATTCGGCCTGATTGTCTTAGTATTTCGTGCGTTACGGGAAGTCCTCCCATTTTGAAACATACGACATGATGGTAAATCATATTGGATGTATTCGTAATTCATTTTTGTATTTCCGCCTAAATCTGAATGTTTGCCTTCGAATACTGGGGAGTGACCATTTGGTAAACCACTCTTGAAGGCAAACATTTAGATTTAGGAGGAAATACGAAAATGGGTTACGAATACATCCAATATGATTTGCCATCATGTCGTATGTTTCAAAATGGGAGGACTTCCCGTAACGCACGAAATACTAAGGCAATCAGGACGAATGCGCAGATATTTAGGTAGAAACTCAATTTATAGTATAATGAATGTTATATATATATATATATATATATTTATAAATATGTATAGATATAAATATAAATTGATAAATAAACATATGTACGAAAATTAAATATACATATGCATATTGTGTAACATACATACATACATACATACATATATACATACATACATATATAAATATATACATACATACATACATACATACAAATATATCTGTACTTTTGCATATACTTGCACGTTTTCAAAATGCGTGCTCATAATATACATCTCATTTATACATAATATAAGTCGTATTTAATACTACTGATAAAAATCACTTACCGTCCGGGGGTAAGGAGAGCGTCTTGTGGCCGGTCGCCAGATACTGTAGCACATATGGAAACACTAGAGGATTGCGATTGAGTCTCGCGGCACCGTCGGCATCTCTGGGTTCTCGCAGCGCCACTACTAATTTATTATTAGGCGGGAGAAAGTTCAGATCCCTCAGCGCCAGCGTGTAGTCCTTGATAAGACCGTTCTGGCCCACACGCACCTTAATACTATCCACACTGCCACTATGGCTAGGGTTGGTAGTGCTTTGCCCTGCGACGCGATTGAAGGGAAGGTTGGGGCTGTAGTTGTGCGAATTCTGCACTGGACTCGTGCCGTTGACCAGATTGGCGGGTAGGCCAGAACCTGTTGATAGGGTGGGATACAAGCGTGGTTTAAATGTGGTACTATTTGTGTTGATAACCAAACGGTTTGTAGAATCAGTGCGATACGAAATATTACGAAATGAAGATCCACACGCGGCGACAGAGGCTTGGTAAAGCAGCGTCGCGAGGCTGGCATATTAGGTATAAATGCACAGGTTGATAAAGGATGGGATTTATACGCAGATTTATAAGCAGGCCTTTTATATGGTCAAAAGCACATATGTAATCGAATGGGCAAATGAGCACGGCGCGCGTACACGACACCCATCCAATCACTCATCAGTTCATAACACAACTAAGCTACCATAAGAATACTCAGTCCACAACCAAAAAACCCCACCCAGCCGCAATCTCCCCAGAACTTCGCATTCCCTATCCACGGGCGTGTGCATCACACCCCCACCACTCACCCCCCCCCTGTCACTGCATACCTTCCGCGTCTCTATGGTCTCCGTTCCAGTCCACTCCCTGCGGACCGTTAGACCGTATATTGTGCGCCTGGTTGGGTGATCGGCGCTGTCGCTTGTACTGGCTCTGCTGCTGCACCGCCAGATCGTCCTTGCCATCGCGTTCGCGGTCGTGGTCTCTGCCTCTCTCCCGTTCGTGAGTCATGTTCTTGTCGTGCGTGCCGTCGCCGCGTAGCTCGCCTCTCCAAGGCATGTCTCGGCCGCGCATTCCTACACCACCAGCCCCACTCATACCCTCCCGTTCACGCTGCTGGAGGCTACCGACACTCTCCCGGCGGCTGTGGGCGTTGAGGTTCAGGTTCTTGTGCATGCCCGGGTTTTGTTTCTGGTTCGGATTTTGATTTTTGGTTTTGGTTTTGGTTTTGATTTTGGTTTTGATTTTGATTTTGGTTTTTGGTTTTTGGTTTTTGGTTTTTGGTTTTTGGTTTTTGGTTTTTGGTTTTTGGTTTTTGGTTCAGGTTTTGGTTCAGGTTTTGGTTCGGGTTCAGGTTCTGACCGGGCTCCACATCCAGGCCATTATTATTTGGTTGTAAGTGGCTTTGGCTCCCGTGGCTCACTCGGCGCCGCATGGCCTCGCGACCTCTTGTGCCCATGCTGGGGGGGTCTCGCTCGTTGGGCCTATCCCTACCATGCACGACATCCACATGCCTGTCCTGGGATTTGAGTACGTACGCACTGTTGACTCGCGGGTCGTTGTCCTCGTTGCTCATGTCTTGTCGCCGGTTCTGACCCTTCACGGTGTCCGGTGAGAGTGAGAGAATACGTTAAGTAGTCAGAGGTTTCTAATAAATACAGACCCGAGTGTGTAGATATCAACAATGCTGAACCTCGGGCGCAACATGAAGATACGTATACACGCATGCAGCGTAGCAGTTTCAGGGGTGGAAATGTTCACTCTGTAGGTCGCACCGTACTTCGGTACACAAGTCTGCAGGCAGAAGGCACACTCGGTCATATACAAGCTTACGCACTCGTATTGTATGCGACGAGAACAATGGCCCCCATACGTATGCACCACACGTGTACACAATGCATTCACAGGATAGTCAAATTATGTTCGAATGAATCCTTACAGACCGCAACCACCCTACCTGCGGATACTGTGGTATGCTAGTAGGCAACGTAGACTCGTCGTCGTTGATGGTCTTGTCATCGTTGATGGTCCCATTGCCGTTAATTGTACTTTGATGCGCTGCAGGCCGGGTGGTCGGTAAGTGTTAAAGGAAACGATAGAAGCGATGTGCACTACAGAATGTACGCGAGTAGCGTCATGAGAAAACAAGTGAACACCAGTCTGTGCCGGGCCTGTTGGGATTCGATTGGACGCATTGATATACGCGCATCAAAACATTGAGAGTGGAGCCAACCCCCGCCAAAAGCACAACAGCCCAGGAAACCGGAGCGGCCGCTTCGTACCGCGGATAAAACAGGCACTTGACATAGCCTTCTAAATTGTAAAATTTAGAAGGCTATGTACTTGAGTATAAGTACATGCTTATTAAGTAAATGTAATTGGATACGCATTTTTACAGCACTTAAGCACTAGTCAAATCTCAAGGACGGTATTGCAGTGGCGTATGAATCGGTATATACCGCAATTGGTGTGCTTGTTTTTGTGTTTGTACGTGTGCGAATAAAATATAAATACGATATAATGCACAGCAGATATACAACCCAAGTACGCATGAGTGGCCGAGTGCAACCATTACACCACGCCGCACCTAAGCATTTGATCTCATCTGCAAACTCAAGTACTGCAGGCCGGAAGCGGTCACCACGTTTAATCAGACCGTATCTATTTGTTTCGCACAGAAAGGCGCCCACATACACAGCTCAATATGTGCATGTGCTTCTATAGTGTGCAATGAATACTCCGCTACGCTGAACGCCGCAGCGGATATATAAATATATATATATATACATGTACATGAATGTATGTGAGAATACACACAGGTGCAAACAAACCCTAGACGGAGAAATACATCAAAACAAGTGCGCAAACACACACACATAACTTCAGATATTCGTCAAGATTGCATAAACTGTGTAGTATTCTGTAACAAATCAATGCAAGCACTCATACGCAAGTAAGTGTAGATATACAAACAGTCGCATCATCTCGTATATATATACGAATTTTATCTCGAATAGAAACATTGTACCACTGTACTCACATTCATTGTATTGTGCGTCCCCCGGATGTCTGGTGCGCTGTCTCAGTCGGGGGTCGTTAATATTGTACGCAGCTGGAGGTGGTTGTGGGATCACACGGTTTCCCATCTTTTCACCACCTGCCATTTGTGAATTGAAGTACTACGGATTGAGCTAGATATTAATATGTGCTCCAATAGGCGATTTGCACACTCTTCTATGTGTTTGCAAATCCCAGAAATACAAGGTAGCGCACAACTGTACCGTATGCTATAAACACTCGCAAACTTCCGAAAACTCTGGTCATACTCGCCCAAGTTATATACATATATTCACACATTATACCACAAACGATATATACACATGTTCAACACTGGCATGAAGCTCACATACCCCACTGCACTTGCGCTGGTTGTGAAATCGGCAGACTCTGCGCGGGTGGTGGTGAAGACCTCACCTTCACCTGCACCTGTCCTGCAGCCTTACCGAACAGATTGAACAGATTGCCACTCTGATTCCCCACTGAGCCGTCGTGGTGCGCCATACGCCCACGCCCGTCCACACTCTCCCCATCGCGCGTGCCGTTTGCGCTGCCTCGTTGGCCGCGTTCGCGCAGGTCTGAGCCACCTTCCCGCGTGCCTGGGCGCTCACGCTGTCGTTCGTGGTTCCCGTGTGGGGCCATATCCTCGTTACTACCCCCACTGCGGGCGCTCCTATTCTCCGCAATAGAGCTCCCCCCAACCACAGAGTCTTGGCCGCCGTCTACCAGCCTATCCCCCCTGGCGTCCCGCGTGTTGGTTTGCTCGCCAACTCTCGTCTGACTGCGGTTGGCGGTGCTCTGCCTGCTGAATGTGGGCTGCCTGCTAGGGTTGCACATGCTTTCGCGGCTGGACTGTTGCGACACAGCTTGCTGGCGTGGGTGCTGTCCGTTGGCCAGTTTGGTTGCTGGCGGTGCGGCTGATTGGAGTGTGGAGTAAGTATGTGTGTGCGAGCCCTGGCCTTGAACAACACACTCTTCATGCAGTGAAAGTGACGGTATGCGTACAACCTCGTGTTCACGAATGTGAGTAACGTGATGCACAAAAACACGCCATTTTTCTTCTTCTTGCCAGATTATATTATATTGTATATAACACGTATACAGCGACGGATTCAATCTGTATACGGAGACACGGGACGCCATACACAGGGGTACGAAAACTAATAATGTTACATAAGTACTGCGGGACGAGGCGTACAAAGAGTTTGTACAACAGAAATCCATGTTGGCAGTGCTGGTTCGGTCATAAGATATACTTTGAGGTGCTTTGCGTCAGGCAAGAAATTGCAGTTGAGTACCCTATGCTATACAATCGAGAACTGTAGAATGGATCTACACCACATCACAACACACACTGGGCACACACACCCTCCTAGCCGCGTGAAAGTGCTCAGTCTTGCCATGTGCGCGTTAGTAGGTGACTAGAAGGTTAATGTGAGCCGATGGGTACGGTATGGCTAATCAAAGTACTTGTGATACCACAGACAAGATACTTGGAACTACACCGCCAACCCCAGGACGGGTCTTCCGCTGGATGTGTCTACATCAGAGCCTATAAGCTGGTAATATCTCGACCAACATACGCTAAGTCTCTGCCGATGCACCATTTGATACGCAGTACCAGGTGGTGGGTTACGACTCAACCGCCGCACATGGAGGAACAAAAGCTTAACACCACCAATCACTAATGGATATCACTGAAGGCGGCTACGCGACCGTGTCTGAAGAAGCCAACTCTCAATATCACCTGCTATTCTGACGCAGCCCTGATGCTGCCACAACCATCTTGCATAAAGCCAAGGACCCCACACCACAATATATATCCCCAATGCACATGATTGTGTCTACACGATCGTACATGCAGTAGCAGCCCACGTACAAGCACATACAACAGGACGTTGATCATACCGACAACCTAAGAGTGGCAACCACTTCCAATACGATACCAAAGCGGCGTCCACTCCTGCGACCACCCCGTCGCACTCAGGCAGCAGCAAAGCACAAGTATGGGCTACGGAGAACACACCCAGCCACCACCCGCGCTAACCCACAAACTACATACTACCACAAGTCACATATATAGATAACTGCCCTTGTCCCCTATCACATAGTGAGGGTCCCTGCAACCCAGGTCTAGTGCATCGGGCGGCGGTCTTGTGTATATACAACATATATCAGCCCACAGCACTAACCACTCGTGATAGCACGGCACCATACCTGAGGCAGCTGCGTTGCGGTCGTTGCTTACACTCGGCGCAGAGAATGACGGGCCTCGTTTATTCTGATATTCCGGGGAGCCTCTATCACCCATAGCACTGCCAGAGTGTCGTGACCCCGAATTCAATCCGAGTGCTGTGACAGGCACAGACACACAATCGCAATTAGGCGTCTGAGGGATTACAACCCTCCCATGTGAAAAAAAGTCGGTTTGTTGGATAGCACAAACTTGATCGTACGATGCACTAGGTTTATGACGCTCTGACAGGCGAATGATTCAAGAACAAGCTATATCGACTACCTACACTTCAGCACACACATCACATGGTCAGGAGTGCGGACCGTGGGATGTCTTGTGTGGGTAGGGGTATACAAAGCTGTGCGTGGTTGCCATACGTTTATTCGACTGGTACAACAGTACAGTTGTTAGATTCGCCGAGGCTGACCATTCTGCTTTTGCGGGCACTCAGTCACATGCTTGTGCGCTTGATTCGAACCAAACTATGTGCTTCGTGTCAGTCAACAAAATTGATAGTCAATTGTACACTGGCGCCCTCGATAGGTGCTGTCAACTTCAGGGCAGGACTGCGAAAGTAGAAATCCCTGACATACTATCGATCTGTGTAAGCCGGCACATGAGCAATACGTAACAACCCCCCCCCCACACAAACCCCCCGCCAAGAGTACGCAGACCACATCCCAATACTACGCACCCCTCTCATAAAAAGTATGTATGCCACACATCAACAATGCATACTCCACATGTCAACTGGTCCCATTCGTTCTACTCGCATACCCACTGGACTGGGCGCAGCAGAGCTCGCGGCTGTCGAATGCACTGCTCCTCCAGCCTTGTCCACACCACTAGCCACATTCCTTTGTCCGTTTAGGGGAAAAACCAGTGCGGTTGGGGCCGCCCGAGGAGACACCATAAGGTCTGGTTCTGGAGATGGCCTTCTTTGAGTCAGCGATAGAGTCTGCAAATCTTGTTGCAATAGAGGAGTAGAGGTGGATGTTAGGTGCCTGTTGAAGATTGTGACGAGTGTACATGGAACCCATAATAAACACCAAACAACACACAGTGGATAATCACACATGCTTGCTCCTATAGCCCCCATCCCGACGTCCCCACGTGTCCACAATACACACACACACGCACACACACACACATA
>NW_014038631.1:0-2633 GCF_001186125.1 Sphaeroforma arctica JP610 | reverse complement strand
CGTCTGTGTCGACCTGCCAACCACATACATCCTTCCCTGCTGGTCTATCGGCTGACTCTGGCTGCTCGCTCCCCCGGCACCTCTACCCGTGCTATTGGTCCTAGCCCGCGCACGTCGATTGGAAGACTCCACCACATACTTACCCGCGCCACTCCAGTTCCACTCGCCCAGACTGCTGGCCTTGCGCCCGGCGTTTAACTCGACGCGCGCCTTCTCAAACTCAGCCCACGCACGCGCCAACCGCGCCTGCTCAAACTCCACGCAGCGCTTCTGCTTATCACAGAACGACCCCAGGATATCGCCCAGCTCCTGCTTGACCATTCGCAGCGACATGTCCATGCCCTGCTGTAGCGGACTCTCAGGCACCTTCGTGAGATCGACACCAGACATACCCAGGGCTACATTCCGGGCCCCGCCCTTGTCTCCGTCTCGATCTCTGTCCTCGCCGTAGGAAGTGCGGTCCCAGTCGTCTGGTTTGGACACCCGCAGGCCACCACAGGTCATTATGTCCCCAATGGACTGCTGCGGTCGCAACCGTGCCCCCGCCAGACTGTACTGTGGGTGCCCGCGGTGTTCGCCAACGGCCGCCTCTTCATAGCTGCTGTTACTACGCACACTACCAGCGCCTTCATCAGCACCCAATCTGACGGTGCTAAGGCTGTCGGCTTTGGTGATGCCTATGGGTATGGGTGTGGGTGCGGGAGGTGGTGGTGCTGCAGACCCAATAATGACCGGAGTGGGGGCCTGAGATATCGGAGTTCCTGCCTTGTGCCCATTATTGACGCTACTTCCCGTGTGCGTGCGTTTCAGTGCCACTCCTCGAGGTGCCAACACCGGCCTCGGCTTCAGCGAGACGGGGGCTGGAGGGGGGCCAATGCGTATAGGGTTGGGGGCAATTGGTATGGCTTTTGGTGCGCTGGTGATGAGGATAGGCTCAGGCGCTTGGCGTATGGCGGGCGAGCCCTGGTTTTTGTCTAAAGCATCTGTGTCTGTTGGTGTAGGGTGGCTGGCTGTGATGTGAGTTGTTGCTGCTGCTTCGTCATGCGCGGGATGTTTGGTACGTGTGATATCTGCGTGTGGGCTATCCATGACTTTCGTATCCTTCCTTGAGTCACTGGTGGAGGTATTAGTGCAGGTCTCCGCGTCACCCAATCTACTTATGCGATTGGCTCTGCCCACACTTACGCTCGCCCGCCCCGAATCCTCTGGGCGTGCAGTGGCAGCCCCATCACTCGCATGCTGTGGCGAAACCACAGCGGAAACTTTACCATTCCGAATATTTTTCAGACTCTTGGGCCCTCCCATTTTCTCATCCTTTTCAGTGATCAATGGCACGTCCGGCTTCTTAGGTAAAAGCGGGATTGGTTGTGCAACCGCCCGCTCGCCTGAACTCGCCCGATTGTCTTCATCCGCTTCAGGCACGTCCGTGTCGTGCTCCATCTCACTCTCAGAGTCTCTGCTAGTGTCCATCGTGTGTACTTGGTTGGCGTCCCGAGTGCTCTGTTCGACACCGCTGGCGGTCGTGGCTACACCACTCGCAACCCCCACTGTACCCGAAGTTTTCTCATCCTTCTTCCCTCCATCGTCATCCATTTTTTTGCCAACTACATCATCATTCTCATTCATGTCCTTCTTTCGCGCCGAATCTGCATAGTGGCTCACAATCACCTGCACCGCACCCTGTTTTGTGTCTGCTTCTGGCTGACTACCCGATTCTGCATCACTCGCCTCCTTGACAGCGGCCGGTGCTTCAACGCCACCTACTTGTGTAGCTGGCGTTACGATCGGCTTATCTTTCGCAGGTTCTTCTCCGCCAATCTTTCCATCCACCTCTCCATCGCCGCTCGCATCTCGCTCTGCGTCTGCTCCTGTGCTAGCAGGCACATCATAAATATCAGCCTCAGATGAGCTATCCACGACCATGGTTTCAGACATGGCGTCAACATCGTCGCTGCACGAGGCGACTGCATTATCTGCTAACTTATCTATATCCATCAAGACCACACCGTTATCCTGTTCCGCATCATTTTGGGTTTTGCTAGGTTTATCGTCGTTCCCGCCTGTGCCAACAACAGACCCTCGTCCATCAGCCCCACCTTTCTTGGCAACAGGCCCCGCCGCGTCTGCGGATATAGACACACCGGAAGATATACTACTAGGCGGTGTGCCGGATCGGGGACTCCCTGAACCAGCCTTCACGTGGCTGTCACCTTTGTTTCTCTGCTCTTCTATACTCCGCTTGTCGGTCTCACATCCTAATTCCGTGGTCTGACTAGCCATACCTTCCTGGCAGTCACAGACTGATTGTTCACTTATACTACTGATACTGTCTGTCTGTGTCTGCTCCAGTATAGGTCATCTACTCCCGTTGTCACGCTACATGAGTCTGAAGGTGCTGTTCTCCTTGGATGTACCATGTAATGTAATTGAACAGAAAAATTCATTGCAAGTGAGTGGACCACAGTTAGATGGACATATTAGATCAAACATAACATACACATATACTTATACATATATATGTATACATATACATTTACACACACATATACATATATATATATATATATATATATATATTATATATATAATATTACTATTATATATATATATACAATATAAATATATATACACAC
>NW_014038632.1:5975-10139 GCF_001186125.1 Sphaeroforma arctica JP610 | reverse complement strand
TATATTTATTATGTATTATATATATATATATATATATATATATATATCTGTATGTATGTTTGTATGTATTTATATAAATATGAATGTATATTTTATATGTATTTATATATGTTTATATAAATATGTATGTATGTATGTATGTAGATGTATATATATATATGATAGATAGATAGATAAGTATATGTATATATACTTTTATATATTGATGTATACATTTATATTATATATATATTTATGTATATGTATATAAATACGTACATGTAAACATATATATATAAGTGTATATATATGTGTATATGTATATATGTATATGTGTGTGTGCGTACATATATATGAATATATATATATATATGTATGTATGTATGTATGTGTATATATTTATTCTTTTATTTGTTTATTCGTTTGTGAATATTTCTATATACGTATATGTGCGTGTTCGTATATATATATACATTTCTGTTTATTATAGTATTTTAAATATATGTATGCATGTATGTACGTTTTATGCATGTACACGGATACGCGGGTACGAATGTATGTTTTTTTTTGTATGAGCACATTCGATCTTCCCACACATAAAGGCAGAAATGCGCCTGTCAGTCATGTCGAGCTGCCTGGTAGCAGCCGTACTTCTATCACCATGCAGCCCCTCATTGCACTTTGATACTTCCAGGAGTGTCGTAGCTTTGACTATTTTTACGTAGTAAGCCTGACGAGAGACGGCCCATACTTGCAATATCATACGTACCACCGTGGTACCACCGTGGCACTGAATCGCTACGCATATACAATCTCCATATAGATCAAACATCTCAGCTCTCACTTTTATGGCTCTTCCATACATCGCTGTACATATCCAATACCAACGTATACCGACTATCTCATATCACCGTCTACAACCTGGTTCCCTTGCAGAGTTGCCCAAAACCCTTCTGGATGTCACGCGCGTGACCGATGCCAACAAGCAGGAGTACTCCAAATCCAATGTGGCCTCTATTCGGTTCCATCCCAACGCGTCCGTCGCCATCGTGGGTGGACTAGATAAGACACTCCGGCTGTTTAGCATCGACGGCAAGGCGAATGCAAAAATCCAGAGCATTTTCATAAGGGATATGCCTATTCTGAGTTGTGAATTCAGGTATTTTTTTGTTTGTTCTGGGATGTGTGGGCAGAGTATCTTTGTAGGTCATTACCAAGTACAACTTGAAGCGGTTAAGCGTGTTACATGCAGAGGTAGTCAGATCTTTCCCGCCTGTGTAGTAGTGGATCCGTTTCGAATCATGGATACATGCATGCACGATTACAAGACAAGCACCACGCGTGTGTGTGTGTGCGTGACAGGGTGCGCATACGCCAAATGGGTTTATTACTACTGTGGATCGGCTATACATACCTACCTGTCACACCTGCAAGTCCACATCAAGAGTGCGTATATGAATACAAAGTGCAAGTGCTCGTGTACGGCATTTTGTCTGTTGCACGTTTACCCCGACACGCCTCAACTATTCGACCCTTGGCGATAACAAACCCAACCTAGTGTCGCACTTCACAGTGCTGGCAGACCACCAATCACTCCGTTAGCGTAGTAGTACCCGTCGGTGTTTTATACCATATACTTCTACTACTCGCGACACGGATCATATACACACTATATTATATGTAACCTTCAGGAACAAGTTGGCGTCATGTTAGCAAGGACAAATTATCAATATCGTTCTCTGTATTAACGAAGTGTCCTGTTTTTATTATTTGCATTCCAATTTTAAATTTGCAGCACGGATGGGTCTCAAATATTCATTTCTGGTCGGCGCCCCTTCTTCTACTCGTATAACATACTCAACGGCGAGGTCGATAAGGTGCATCGCCTGCACGGACGCACAGAGAAGTCTCTGGAGTCCATGTCCCTATCGCCATGTGGGAAACTGTTGGTATTCCTCGGGAACGCAGGGTCTATTCTGCTGGTTGATACAAAAACAAAGCGCCTGGTACACACATTGAAGGTGAGTGCGTGTATTTGTGTATATGGTATATGGGTAACAACCTCTCCGACGATCTGAATGTATTCATATACGTAATTGACGTGGCTGTTGTGCACCACATTTGGACAGAGAGGACTCGCTTACAGCTAGTGCATGTGCCTTGTGTCAACACCCGGGTGTAGCTCAACACCGCGGGAGCCATGTGTCAAACGATGCTAATTAAGCGTTTGATTCGTTGCTTGAGCTTGAGAGTGCACATCTTGTATGTAGGTAGATCTAGAGCTTTGCGTCTGTCCAGTTCCATCCAGGTTGCAATCTCACATGGTCAGTGGTCTTAAAACCTTGTTTGGTTGTTTTTTGTGATGTATACGTTACATTGCTGCTGTGTCGCGCATGATCTTGTTCAAACTGGGAAGTGTCCTGAAATGTAATTTCAGAATAATCAAACTTGGAAGTATCCTGAAATGCAATTTCAGGATAATCAAATTGGGAAGTATTTTGAAACGCAATTTCAAGAATATCAAACTGGGAAGTATCCTGAAACGCAATTTCAGAGAATAGTCTCGAGAGCTCGTACACACGTAGTATCGTACTAAATGGTTCTTTCCGGTATTCCCTATATGCAGATGAACGGCACGTCTAGAGCAGTGACCTTCAGCCCCGACGGTTCAACTATGTACTCCTTCGGGAGTGCGGGGGATATATATGTCTGGGATATGAAGACGCTCCGGTGTACGCACAAGTTCCACGACGACGGTTGTATATCTGGTGTGCAGGTGACCGTATCGCCGGATGGACGGTATTTGGCCACAGGGTGAGTTTTGTTGTGATCTGGATTGCTGTGCAGTTGATTAGCATTGGCTTTTTTAGGTAGAGTAGTCTCCTGCCAGACGATGTATACGAATAGCTGGTATGTGAATGTATATGCTATATCCTATCCAAACCCCTGACATCCTTAAAATCAGGGTTGTAGTGTTGACATAATTCTATCGAACTGACGAATTCATATTACATATCGTTCGACTCGACCCAACCCAACCCAACCCGCAGGTGCCAGTCCGGTGTGATCAACTTGTATGACGTGCCATCGCTCACAACCACCACCAAACCCAAACCCCTCAAAACCATCATGAACATCACCACGCGGGCCGACACCCTGGTCTTCAACCACGACTCACAGATCCTAGCGGTGTCTACAAAGCACACTAAGGATACACTCAAGCTTATACACGTGGCCAGTATGACGGTGTTCAGCAATTGGCCCACAGCGGCAACACCGCTGAGATATGTGCAGTCGGTGGCATTCTCACCGAACTCGGGATATATGGCCATTGGTAATGACCGAGGGCATGTGCTGCTGTACAGGTTAAATCACTATCACAGTGCTTAAATTCACGTGTATATCGAGTATGTAATAAAGTAAACGGAACCTGCCAACGATTTCTTGTGCGGAGTGGGTGGGAAATGCTGATGCATGCGAATTGTATAACACTAGGTTACACCCCAACTTGGATGCTTGGTATACGAGATGACAATTTTAATGTTCGTGCGGGAGATTTGTAGATTTCAATTTCGAGACCACTTGCGCTTACGAGTGCGGGGGGGGGAGGGGCTGATAGAGAACCTCTACTAAGACTTAAGCGACCAATCCTGCGGTTGGTTGTATCGGTCTGATCTACAGTGGTAAGGATCGAACGTCCATGCGTAGCGGGACTGGGGCCAAATGGTGTTCCATCGCGAATCTTATCCATTGTCCCTGTCGTATGCAGTCATTTCGTCTCAGTAAGTGTTGATGCGATTGGCCCATGCGGACACCGCATTACAGTGGGTGAGTGACAGGTAGATTTGTAAATGTGAAACTGCGCACGAGCATGCGGAATCCGCATTTCATGTGTTCCGAGATTGAGATGAAGTTTCATTTATTTGATAGGTGTACTTGTATACATATCGGGTGCGACAACACGGATCGTGGTACATATCGGGTGCGACAACACGGATCGTGGTTCGATTAATATTGTGCATATAGCAATATAAAACTGACTATCACGTACGTAATATCATGAATATGTACAGACGTTTCCATGGTATGGTATTGGATTTAGTTTACTTTTTCCCATAGCCCGCTGAATTGAACACTTTTGCGTTACAAATTTACAAATCAATTCATTTCTATATATACGCAAGA
>NW_014038632.1:0-4930 GCF_001186125.1 Sphaeroforma arctica JP610 | reverse complement strand
ATGTGTGTGTGAGAGAGTGTGTGTATGTCTGTGTCTGTGTCTGTGGGTGTGTGGGTGGGTGTGTACACACACATGTGTGTGTGCACGTGTGTATATACACATGTGTACATGTGTGTGTACACGTGTGTACAAACACATGTGTACATGTGTGCGTGTGAGAGAGAGTATATGTAAGTGAGTGAATGGTTATGCAATTTATTGTATATTCATATTCAATTTTTGTTTCAGAATATTTCTGACACAAGCCGGCTAAACTCGCACTGTCACTGTTTACTTATGTTCAATTATCGATCCAAATTTTAAGAGAATACTTCAATTTTCACACCACAAGCCAAGGCTTGACTTTAGTGTGTAGAACTACTAGGCCTAAGGCCACAGCCTACAGCCTTTGGGTGAGTTACAGCCTTTGGGTGAGTGCCAGTGGTGACAGACTGACAGGTCTCATGGTGCGCCCTTGTGCTCACCGATTTTCTGGACGTTGATAACTACTCTTTCTTTTTAGAATAAGCACTCACCCGGAGTCCCGGATTATCGGATACAACAAGAGAGGATGCGCGTAAGGCCGTAAGCTCACTCTATTAAGAGCCGAAGCCTGAAGGCTCAAAGGACACCTTCTTCCATATTAGGCTTCATGCTTTAAGCCATGGTCCTGAGCTCTCTCTTATAGTTCAACTCCAACTCTGGAATTTTGAACAATCTCGTCCGTCGTCTCTTTGTTATATCTTTTACTGTTCTAATTTTAAAAGGGCTATTTATGCTTTTAGCCTTTTACCGTCTTGAGACTTGGGTCAGCTGGACTCACTGAGGCGCCCTCATCCTCACGAGTCTTGACTCGAGCCTGATCAAGGAATAGTGATCAGTGAATGCTGGATTCTGATTGTAGTAACAAACAGTTTCCCGTTAAAATTTTTATGAATCGAATAAAGATACGTTTACGCTCAACTTTTATTCCATGTACAGTCCTCTATATGTTTCTAGGTGCAATTTTTCGGTGTAAAAATTGGTGTGTACAGTTTTCAATATACAAACTAGTCTTTTAAAAAAAGTTTAGGTGCGCCTTTCCAAAAACTGATATAACGTTTAAAAAAATGAAAAAAAAATGCGTTTACGTTCAACTTCTATCCCGTAGTACCCGTACCTCATAACGCAATGAGCTTAGGTCACTCACTCACTCTGTCTGTCCACTCGCTGAATACAGTGAATAGTGAATTAGTATTTTTAGTGATCACAGTGACTGTTGCCTCTGCGGCCTGCCCACTCTCAGAGTCTCCAGTCTCCAATCTCCAATGTACAAAGTACGCCCCCCAGGGCTCAGTGACCAGTGATACTGTATTACTGACCTCACTATTATATTTTATTAAAGACAAAAATAAAACAATTCGATAATAATTATTGATTTTTAATTACTTTCGGCTTCCAGTTTGCTGATCCTCCCGATTGTTTCCGACTTTCCGCACGGACAGGGAGGGGCGCAAGCCTGCAGAGTGCAGAGTGAGCAGAGTCAGCAGACTAATAAGTGTATAGATAATAGAGTGCTGTCTTCTTTTGCTGAATGCTGGAGCCATGCAGAGTGCTGACACTGCTAACTCACTGAGTGCTGACACTGCTAACTCACTGAGTGCTGACTGCTGTCAGTGCTTACTGCTTAGTGCTTACTGCTTACAGAGTTGCAACTTGCACCCTCAGTTGGAGTCACTCTCGGACAGCTGCGAGGTATTTTTAAATAAAATGGTGTTAAAAGTACGAATGAAGTCGATGTGATGCTTCACACACGTGAAATATAAACGTGGTTTTAGAGGAAATTTAAGTATACGAAGCTTTTACTGGAAGTTATCAACGTAAAACATTCGTAAATTACTCATGGAGCCATAATCCACTCCTCTACTCCGCTTCTAATTAGAAATAAAATGTAGCAACAGTATCTGTGGCGAAAAGGTGCCATCGGTGCTTTTGCTTTCGCTGCAGACTACACAGCCAATAGCCTTCGGTCCGCAAAATCGCTGAAAGCATTTATTTAGTATAATACACGAGAATAATACATTCATGTCGTAAACTTAGAGTTAGTTCAGGTGAATCTCTATGGGAATCTTCGCATCTTCAGCACACGTAATTTGATGCGGCGGTAGTAATCTTTTATATTCAGTAGGTATTTCGAAACCCCCAAAGTCCGGCTTTTCTGTAAACGAATCAGACTGTGTGCTCCAAACCCCGTGGACCTTCGACAAATCACACATTAAATTTTGGCTTGTGTGTCAATACCGATATAGATATGGATGCACATAAAAGCTGTCTGCATTGTATAGTTCTTGCCTTCAACTTTAGCACTGTACGTACACTGTTATCAGCTCCTCGACGGTTATCAGCTCCTCTACGGTTATCAGCTCCTCTACGAAGGACCTCCTTGTGCGCATTACTGAAGGTCGTGCATGCATTACTCTAGCACTGACACGCAATATTCTACACTACAAATTTTATATAGGATTGTACCTGTGATAATCAGTTGATCTTGACTTAGTTAACTCTAGGTTATAGACCAACTCCAAGGAAATGCTGATGGCAGCAAATCCCTATTCCTCAGAGAATTTTTCACCCGCCGCATTGCAGAAAGTAATTCAAGAGGCTCAAGGAAATACCATAAGTGGAGACATTGTATCGAACAACTTACCTAACGATGGTAAAAGTACATTGCAAGTCCCCAACAACCACACCCAGCATCAACGTCAACATCAACATCAACAACAGTATGCTGTTGACCACATCGATAACAGAGCACATACAAGTGGCGCTTTAAATTATACACACCCACATACACAATCATTGCAGACTCATTTCGAATATCCTAACAAAACATCTCGCGTTGATCAGTCAGGGAGTGCGTCTGCTGCACACTTTCCTGGCGCGATGCCTGTACGAGAGAACAATGATATGCAGAATCGTCTGCATCCCGATAATGGACGTAGTAATATAAACCCAGATTTGAATGTAACGAACGATTTCGACGTGTACAACAACTACAACAACAGATACTCGCAGCATATGCTCCCCCCACCTAACATTCCACCGCCCTCATCGCATATGAACAAACTCAACGTTTCCAGAAGTATGGATAACTTGCCAGCATATCCTGAAACCTTTGCCGCTCCAAGAGGGCTAGGGTTGAGGCAGTATTGTTGTGTATATCCCTCGTGTTTTTCGGACCGGGTTAACAAGCGTAACAATATCGAGCGTCACGTCTGGACTCAGCATGTACGTCATCAATTAGACTTATCCGAGGCTAGGTACTTCGCCCGGTCGTATAAGAAGTACGTTGATCTGTATGTACATGAGGTGCCTACACGTGCGCAGCCTCAAATCACCCCCGCACAAAGTCAGGCGGCCAATATCAATCTGGATGCGCAGACTCGTCAGGTACACCGGTTTAAATCGGAAGCGCAACAAAGCCTACAAGAGCGCAAGCAGGGCTTAGGGCAACCCTACAGGAGGGTGCAGAGCAACACACATCAGTCATCGCTGAGTTATCCAAACAGTCGGGGTGCCTCTCCCCAAAGCAGTATCAGCTACACGCCGGAGGATGCGAACTCGCCTCAGTTTAGTGCGCAGCAGATGGACTTGCACCGACGCCAGATGATGAGCATGCACGGACAGCCGCTGCACGTCAATGACACACGCGCACGGTCCAAGTCTGTTATGCAGGGTAACAAGTACGGTACTGTGGTTGATCAGTCGGGTATGGCACCCGGAGCGGGCATGAACAATCAGTTGAATGTGAGTTATGGGGACGGCGCCAAGGGTCTACTAGATGTGTCCCGAGGGCAACCTGTGAGACGCTTCACAGGCGCAAATATGATGGATCCTTCTCAGCAGAACGGTGCGGGTGCGAAGCAAACATTGTATGCCGTGTCAGCCCCACAATCACCGAAGCGTCGATGGGACGCAAGCGACTCGATGGCACAGACACGACCCCAGTCGGTCACTTCAAGCTACCACAACAACGCAAACGCGCTGAGGGCGGGTGCGGAGAATCAATCCCAGAATCAGCCCTCAGACATGTTAAGCATGCACTTGGATCGACAGCTCCGTCTGGTCCAGGAGGTACGGGGCAATAACAATGATTTGCAATCGCAACCCTCCTGGAATGGGAATGCAAACACAAGTGCTAATTCTAACGCAAACGCGAGCGAGCCAAAGGAGGCTATCTCACCTGTTGCCCTACAAGTACCGAATCTGCAGGTATCTGCCGCAGTCGACTCGAATGTAAACTCTCAGGGGAATATCGGTGGCGGTGCGTTACAGACTAGGGGGACTGAGCAGCCGTCACAATCTTTGCAACCTCAGAAGAAACAATTAGCGCCACTTCTTGCAGCTCTCCAAGCCATGCACGAGATGCCAGAGACGAGCGAGACAGATGGTGCCGGGAACCGTGCGAGTGGTCCAGTGTTTCGACCTTGGTAGTATACCTCCATATCGCACATGCATATGTACGTCTAGTCACGTGAGAGAACGTCGGTATCTTGCAGATTGGTAGCTTCTCTTCGGCTTTCGGTCTTGTTGGAAATGGTATACGCGAGTGTTACGAGAAACAATTTAGAAGTCAAGTGGGCGGAAAAATGTTCATTTTGCGATGAAGTGCACCGAGTCTGTGAAACTCGGGCGAACCCCACCCCACATACAACAATTTTTATCAATAAATATTAGGTTTTAAGGCGAATGTTCAATTGTAAGTGTTCTTTTCGGGAGAATACGACGCAGTTTCTGTTCAGGCCTGGTTAATTGTGTGAGAAAGAGCGCTTTCATTGTCCTGCTGTCGACCATCGAAGTGTCTTGCAGCTGAAAAAACATCAAAACTTTGTTTCATTGATTTGCCCTATATATACACCTTATGAACTATTGTAAAAATACAACATAACTCAAACATACATGTACATATATT
>NW_014038633.1:0-10150 GCF_001186125.1 Sphaeroforma arctica JP610 | reverse complement strand
GATTCACTATACACTACCCTGTGGGTATGTATATTCCACTAAGCACTACCCCTACCATTACTGTCGTACGTTTTCATGATGATCACCTAGTAGATCTATCCTCAAACCCTACCATCTTTTTTAAAGGTAGTGATTAGTGAAATAACATCCTTTTATGGTAGTAAATAGTGGATTTTGAGGGGCGGGTTGAAAAAGCCTGTGTGATAGAGTTCATATACAAGTTTTTCACATGCGAATTAATTTCCGTCTTTATTATTACGCTATGATGAGAGCGGTCACTTTGTGAGACAGTGTTGAAATTACCAGTATACAACACAAGGTAAGACACCTAGGGTAACCCATATAAACGTGAGACGCGTCAGTGATGATTATAACCCCAACATTGGATGAAGAAACAAAAATCCAGTGAGAATTGTCAAGGTGATTAGAATATGAATATTGGGTACAGTGTCAGGGTGATTATAATATCAATATTGGGAACACAACTCGGGCACTGAGAACGAGTGACTGCAAATCAGAGACACAACTAACTAGACAAAGGCATATTATAACGACCAAAACACCACAAAATTACTCAGATAGGTAGTGGATTAGACAGGCTGGTAACGAACATTTCCATCACAGTGATCAGAGAATTATAGACTAAGTATAGCTACACACAAACTGAGTGCTATAACCAAGTGATTCCACATAATAGAAATCACTTGAAGTAACACACAGAACAATATCGTAATCACTAGAATGGCAAAAAAAAAAAAGGACATCGTAATAAGACGAAATGAGATGCCTCAACACAAAGTTTAGATACTAATTCATATAAATTGAAGTGAATCACTAACGCATCAGAATTCTGACAAGTCAAGAACATACTAGAGATCATACTAACAAGTCAAGCTAGTGGTTTTGAAATATACTAGACGAGTTTACACAACATTGAGGTCGGTAGAAGTTTGATGGTCAAAGAAATAAAGGTTCATCATTTTCCAAACTCCATGGGTAAACATATTACTACAGAAAGACCAGAGTAGACTTAAACAAAGAAGAAATAATCTATACAAGACAAACCCCCGACAAACTTTTAGGAGTTCATACAATGATATCCCATCGAAATCTTAAACATCACTGAAATCAAACAACAAACCTCAACTCCAGAGGTAAACAACGTACAAGTACAAAGACTAACAAAACATTAATAACGCTATAATAACCATACAAACACGGAGATCAAGGAGAGCTAACTAGAAACAGATAGAGAATCGTACACGAAGACACAAAGCACGAGATTAAAGCACTTTACATCGGAAATCGGTAAATCAGCTATGTACACAACAGTCAACGAGATAAAAGGATAAATACACGAAGGAGTGAATGATATAAACATACATTTCGATACAATCAAAACCAGCGAGAGACACAAATAAGTAATAAAGAGGAAATATTCTGAATGTACATGGGAAGGTCACTAAATGTACGTAAACAAATTTACGGGTGCGTTTTCTAATCACCCAAAAATACTGATATCAAACAACCATTATTGATTGACAAGACCGTTATTACATATGTGCACGTATACAAACGCTTTTTACAAACTTAATTTCTCCAGGTTACACCCTGAGCAGTAGAAAAGACTATAGCCCACCTCAATAAGTTAAAAACCATGTACCGTAACTATCGTGAGCAATGCTGTAAACGGATATTGATTCGATTGCCAGGTAAACTTCTAATCGCACAGTTCAACAGTCCAGACCTGCTCAGTCAAGCTGATACGCTCTCGGGGAACTATAGATTGTGAGAGCTGCAATTTTCATGTGTCTGAAGGTGCAGCATTCACTACTTCTCTGTCCTACTCCGAGACCAGCGGGTCGCCCGAAGAAACGGTACGAAAAGTCATCTCGTAGGTTAGTAATTATGTTTTGATGCGTTTTAATTAAAAACACTGTACTCTTTCAAAGACCAACATGTAAAACACTTTTTCCATTATGACTGTAGGATCATGTACTGAAGAAGACTAAACACCTTTTACACTATGACTGTATCAAGGACCATGTACTTGAGAAGACTATAAACACCTTTTACACTATGACTGTACCAGGGACCATGTACCTAAGAAGACTATAACGTGCTCGAAGTGAGGAGAAGCTTCAACACCTGCCATGGCGAGTATGTGGTTTATTAATTTATTCGATTCTGCGCGTGTACGTCAGTCGCTACAACAAGTCTCGGTTTTGTAATCATTTGTGACTTTCTCGCTTAAATTTTCCTTTACTCTCTTACAGCGACAATTCGTATCAACTAAACAACCTTCGAAGTATACGAAAGCTAATAGAAGATCACGAGGGTTCAAGGTGAGGAACATTATCAGTGATTGCAATGTTGAGTTTATTGCTTGCGATATATTGTGTAATTAATTTCCATGTGTTGCAAATCACCTGCTCAAACGCACAGATTATTAATAAAAAACGCCAACGAAGATGCACTCAGCGGACCGAAACAGGGGCACCGTGAAGGATTCGCCCCTACGGGAGATACCAACGACTGATGCGCCACCTTCATCAACGTCATCTGACACGTATGTTTATTCGAGTTCTTTAAATATTGAATCGATGCTGATAAGGGAAGGAATTGTGATTCTTTTTTAATGATCGTGACTTTAACGAAAATCCGTTTACAGGGGAAATATAAGACGCATTTCTACGTGTATAGAGAAACTGATGCCGCAAGGGAACAAGCGATTGATTCGGGAGAACATCAAAAGGGAGCTTCTCTACGTAAAATTATCAAGCGATATACAAAAGAGAGGGAATTTTTCCTCTTTATGGCCTCGACTGATTTTGCCGGTACGTATGGAATTTCAGTGGCGCATCGAATTGATATAGAACATTTTCGAAATGTGTCTCTCACAGAATAAATTGATACAAAGTCTGACTTCCATAATTTAATTTGCCCTGTTACCGCCCTGTCACAAATATCATTACGTCCGTCCCAGACGCTGATAACAAACCGACACGTATACAGACGGAAACCTCGCCAGTGAAATGTGACACGGAAACCAGTGAAAGTGGGTTTTCAGGCTGTATTTCTTCGATAATTGAGTTAATGTAAAGACAATATTGAGAAACGTAATGTTTATATTAACATTCAAACTTGTGCTTGCTGGCACAATATGCACATTACTTGGTACAGAGACAGGCTCTTCTACTATCGGTGCAGACAAGGAATGCACATCCAGTCGAATGAGAACAGCTAGTAACAACAACGACAATGACTACGCATTAAGGTGTGTTTTACATATTTGAGGATTGTCGTTTCTCTGTAAGATGAAGCTCGGTAAAGTTTTTACTGATCCCCAATTGCCCAACCTACACTTAGCAGTGAACTGTCAGGGGAATGTAAACATCGAACATATCATGCCGAAATCCATGCATCGGGTGCGCCAATGAGGGGGAAACTGGCTGCAAACCGCAACGCACGCCTAGCAGCCAAGCGAAGCAAGAGGCTTGGCAAGTCTAGAGTGTCAATGACTAGCAAAAACACGTTGTATCGCTCTACGTTGTTGAGAAAGAGAGCGCCGCCTTCAGTGGGAACAGTGAACATGTAGAAAAGAAGCGAAAGGAGATAATCAACGTAGATACCAATGTAGCGATAGGTACTGTGGCAGAGCGAAGTCATTTTATGTCGGCGACTGGATCTTGCAGAAGAACATTGTAGTACAATCCTGCGAACCAGGGAAGTGTATCAAAGGCTCGCTTATATCCGGGGTACCTTTTCTGGGAGATATGCGTGTTTATCTGTTTCTTCATAGTCCGATTCTAGAATTGGCACCCATGCTAGTTTACAGTCCTTCAACCCCCATTCCTGCTATATTTCTCTTAGGTATTGTCGTTGATGGAGACGTACTCTTCTAGGGTGTATTTCCACTTGGCACTTGAGAAACCATAACGGTATGCCCATATCAACAGTGTTCCATTCGCCTTTCATTGCGTCAGCTAGTTTCTGTCCGTCAGTCTTACACTGGCATGCTGCAATTTTGTCATCTACGTGTACAATAATGAAACACGATCCACTGTGTGTTTGTTTGATGAATAGTGCTCCATCCGATTGTGCTTGTTTATAACCGTGTTGTATAGCGGATCGATGGATAGCTTTAAACCAGTAATGTCCGCTAGGTGATAGACCGTATACGCAACAATCAACTCGACATTAGACCTTTTGTGTCTCATTGCTTGTGCCTTTCGTATAATTTTCTCTGAGACGGGTCCAATAGATGTATCCTTGCGGCACTCGCATGTAGCTAGGGGTATCCAGTTCTTGAGTGAAGTAGGCCAAGGGTGTAACGTATTGTCGAATGTCCATGTCATAGTGTGCCATTAGAGCTAGACAGATCCTGAGTGTTTCCTTGGATACTACTGGGGCATAGCTTTCATCGAAGTCGACTTCATGTTTTGCATTGAATGCTGCTACGTTCAGACGTGATTTGAGTCGTGTGACTTGACCTGATTCAGTTTTTGCCTTGAAACCCCATCGAGGGGGGAATAATGATTTCTCTCGCGGTTTGTTATCAATCAGAGTGAATGCCTTGCGATGTATCACCAAGCTCTCCATCTCCGAACGTGCTGATTCCTCTCAATCGGCTGCGTTTGGCATCTCATATGTACCTTTGTATGTTTTCGGTTCCACTGCTGCAGTTGCTGAATTAACAGAGTGCGTAATCCTAGGAGTTCGTCCTTTACGGCGGCTATCGTGATACCAGTCGACATTATTATCATCCACCGCAAGGACCCACAGTTCTCGAGAGGCTTGGCGACCTTCTACCGTTCTTCTAGCTATGGTTGCTTCGGGATCGTGTTGTGTTTTGGTAGTGCAGAAGACTCCGACTCAACGGTATGTACTTCGCTCTCAGCAGGTTGTTGTGTTGACGATGAAGTTATTTGTAGTTGTTCTGAGTTGCTCGACTTTTGCGTTACAAATGGCTGGGCTTGTTGGTTAAGCATATCTTCCCGTTGTCGATGTTATCCTTGCGTCTGTTTGGAAATCGCCATTCTCGATTTAGAGGAATGTACTGCTGTTAGTAGTGTCTGGTGGTACGATAGCTGTTGTGCATTTGTTGTCTTCCCAGACAAAGAATTCATCTTCGAATATATAGACATCTCGGCTTTGTATTATACGCTTGGTCAGGGGTGAGTATATACGATACGAGTCCGGTGTTGTGTCCAAGGGTTGCGCAAGAAGAATGCCATCCAGTGCTTTGTCGTCGAGTTTGCCGTCTAGATCACGGTTCTTGTATGCGATGTGACACCCGAATGTTCTGAACATATCTATCGGAAATACGTATCCTGTAAATGTCTCGTATGGAGATGAGGTCTTCTCGTTAGTGGGTATAGCATTGTATATGTTGGTAGTTTGAATCAGTGATTCAGCCCACATAGTAGTCGGTAGACGTGCATACTTCAGTTGTGCAAACATTCTAGGGACCAGTGTACCATGGAGTCTCTCTACCTTGCCATGGTATTGTGGCGTGGCCGTAGGTGCGTACCTCGAGCAGTATCCCAAATACGTTTGCTGTAAACTGTGAGCCTTGATACATCTGTATGTACTGAACTCGGCGAAGAGTTAATATGTACCATTTATCGAATGTGTGTAACACAGCATCCAGAATCGTTGTCGCTTTCACTCTAACAGATACTCTTTGGCCATGCTAGAAAAGTCGTCTATGGTTGATAGAGAGTGGGTGTTGTATCCTATTGACGATACGAACGGTCCTATTATGTCCACGAAGACAAACTTGAGAGACTACAGGTCTCAGGCCAGGTTTTACAGCAAGAAACCATCTTTGATTTATGAAAGTCATCAGAGTTAGCTCACTCCCGAGTGCTAATCGAGTTGCTCAAATTACTTTCAAGAGTTGGGTTATTACTTAACCGACTTCCGAGAGCATATTAAGTTTCTCAACCGATTCCCGAGAGTGGATTAAGCCTGTCAACCGCAACATTCTAATAATAGCTGCGGTTCTATGTGAGTCACAACCTATGTGGAAAGGCATCATGTGATCAGCGTGAGATTTAGTGCAGAGAAGTTGAAATAGAAAAGCATCGATCGTTTTTAAAGTGTTCCGCATAAGGTTTCTCATACTGACCATATGAGTTTTTACCCTGGCCAGCCCAAGCGGCTGAACACTAGCACAAACACTTTAGGTATAAAACCAAAGGTGAGGTCAGAAATAAATACATACATTTGCACTTAATTTAAAGTCTACTATATTGCACTCTAACAACTTATCAGGTCACTCTGATCTTGCGCTATCAATATGCCTACTGTGAACTCTAAGGATATTAATACCGCCACTATTCTCGAATCGAAGGTTGACTGGCTTCCTTGGAAAACCCAGACAATTCTATCCGTGAATTGTGAAGGAATCCCAACAATATTGACCGATCCGACCCCGTCTAGAGGCAACCGATGTACACCAAAGGAAATCGCTGAGGCTTATAGGATTATCAACCGCACCTTATCTCCACTACTGCAGACGAAGATCAGCCAATTCATTGATAAGCGGTGGGAAGCTTTTGCTGCACTGAAACGCAAGTTTGAAACCCTGACCGTAGATGATATCCAGACATCAGAAGGAAAACTGAACCGCATCACGCAAGAACGGAACGAATCTTACGCCAGCCTTATCAGTCGTCTCAACACGGCATATGTGAAATTCAAAAACGCCGGAGGTACGAAGTCTATCAACAGCCTATGCGCTATTCTACGGCAGGCTGTAACGACGATAATCAGACTGTTAAGACTACCTTGAAGACACCCGATATGATGACCATGTCGTATGATGAGCTCACCACGTATCTCATCGCATTGGATCCAGATGAAAGTGACCCATCAACCGTTGTGCACGGTGCGCATGCAGCTATATCGACAGGAAATTGAGCATTCTGCAACAATCGTGGGCATTCCATCGGGCAATGCCGTAAGCTACGAGCGCAAATCAAATCATGCGTTGCTGGTAACCCACATATTCAGGGTCGTGACCACGACGGTCGTAAACGTTACGTTCGACGGATTGACAAATCTGGTCCTCGTCATGACATGAGAGACTACAGATTTAAGTACAAGAACAATGACAAGCTTCGCCGACCTGATTCGAATCGTGACTACCGTACTCGTGTCGAACAATACAACAGAAGCAACATCTACCAATACCGCTACGATAATCACGATAATCAGGACCGACAGGACTACCGAGTAGATAGGCACAATCGACGCGACTACGACGATGGTAGATATTCACAAGATACCCAACGTGCACAAGACATTGACAGAACATACAGATCCCAGAGCAATCGACGCTAAGCTCAGGAAGGCAGACAGGACAAAGCAATGTCAGCACAAGTATCTGATGACCAGCTACCAACAAACAGACAGATTGCATTCTTCACAATTAACCCTACAATCGACAACAAAAAGGTGAATGATCAGTCAGATAGAGATTCCAGAGGTGGATACTGACTAGCTTGCGATAATTGCGCCACCATACATATACTTCCCTATAAGTACCACAAACATCACCTTGTCAGCAACATGCGCATTAATGACCGGTATGCGCTCGAAGTAGCTGATGGTACAATTATTTATCCGAAGTATGTGGCTCAGCTAGGAAACTTGGGGGACGTACTCATTGATACGACATTTAAAACTGTACTACTAAGTATCAGCCTACTCTCAGCGAGACACCACTCATTCAAATTCACCAACAACATGATGTACAAACTACTACCAAGATTCGGAACCATATCAGTACATTAAAAGCACAGAATATACTGTGTATACATCAATGACATAGCTATGACTACAGTGGAACCATCGCTGGAAAAAGTCAACCAGATTTCATGGCACAACAGGCTTGCGCACCCCAGCTACGTCCCAAAAGATTTACCATACATAAGGCAACCAGAGGAACGATGCAAAGCATGCACTATTGCTAAGAAGAAGAAGAAGAATACAAACAAGTACCTGTAATAAGCCGGGCCTCCACATTAGACTCTATGTATAAACGTACTCTTAAGCAGTACGCAAATTATAAACGTATTCTTAATAGTACGAGGAACTTAAGTTTCCTAAATGTACTCTTAATAGTACGAGGAACTTAAGTCTCCTAAATTTGCTCTTAGTAGCACGAGGAACTTAAGTTTCCTAAAATGGTTTTTAATGGTTTTATTAATTAAACCTTTCCCATTTAACATATCAGATATTTGGATGAGGCCATTAAAAGGCCTCAGTAAAATACCAAACATAAAAGAGTTGGTCTAGTTCTATTAATAGAGCTTTTTTACTTTCCAATTTTATTCATATCTGAATACTTCGGTAGCGAGATGGCTCAACCGAATATAGGTTTCTAGGGACTATTAACGTTACCTAGTTGATCCTCCGATAAGCCAACCAGATGTACCAGTCTGATGAAGGCTAAGTCGGTAATTCTTGATAGTGGCAAGTTATTGGTTAAGACAATAACTAAAGACGTCAAGAGTAATTTTTTCTTCTTTTCTTTTTTCTAAAGATAGGATTTTATGAGTCTCTCGGATTCGCCCCAGAATAGAGCGAGAACGAAACACTAAATAAAATCCCTTCGGCGGAAACAGTACTGAGAGGATTATATATAGGCAATGTCTCAGCCTCACAATCTGAGGCCACAGAGTATTGCTGTTTTCACGAGGCAAACCTAACTGTATTAAACGTCTCATTTCGTTTATTTATATCGATATTTACACGATATATAGAATTTACCTACGCGTTTATTTATTCTAAGGCATTAGTATCGCCTTTATTAGACCGAATCTTACACATTTTAAAGTTAGCAAAAGTATTAATCTTGGACTACTTAAGCGTAAAGGTAAGTTAACTACCACAACATTTTCTCTCTCGTCTAAGTTAGTCGTTAAGAGACAAGCTAGTAGTCATAAGTTAAGATTATGACCAAGAAAGACAACACTCCTTCTAAGAAGCATAGAGCTGAAAAGAAGAAGATGGAGAGAGAAGTCGCTAACGCTGCCGCAGCTTTTACTGCTGCAAAAGCAACCAACGCCGCTGCTGATGCATTTAAGCGCACTGCAGCCAAAGTAATTGCCTCTGACAATTATAGTCAAAAGGACAATGCTTCAGATAAGGAAGTAGCCACTCCACTTAAGGAGACTACTTCTTCTGACAGAGCCCGAGGGCCAACTATTGCCTCAACTTCAAAGCTTGCATTAACGAAGCCAAGAAGTGAGACAAGGGATACGTCTCAAGACGTCCCAACCCAATCTTCTGACGAAAATCAGAAAGGAAAGTCCCCAATTATGAGGGCGTCCCCAATTATAGGGGACAAAGACAAATCTCAGAAGGAACCTATTATGGAACCAGAAGAGGAGGTAAGCTCAAGTAGCAAAACCGAATCTACGTCCGAGACTTCTAAGCTGAAGCACATAAGTAAGTTAATTACTAAATACGATGATCTTAAGAATCAGTTAACTACTATTATGAAAGACTTGACTGTCGAACATGTAGATTAATTAGAAAGATCAGGAAAACATACACAGCGCTTACGCAAGCATGTTTCCCCGGGCATTACTGAAGCCCTACAGAAGCGGACAGAACGTCGACAGGCAATTACGCCCAAAGACTCAAGCTCGACACCTGAGTCATATGATCCAGAGGTGCACAGCGTCGATATACCGTACGAGGCATTACTGCCAGAAGAACAGGCTAGTCATTCGCCTGTTCTGACACCCGGCCGTGAGTCACCTGTCCTCAAAGGTATTATAGACCGAGAGGTAAGGAGATATACTCCGCCACTTGTACCCAATTGGGAGGATAATCGTTGGAAACCAGTTAAAACTGGGTATGATATTCCGATGCCAAGGGATATTAATCATCCCCGCACACGTGTGAACGATGTCGAGTTGAATCGCTTCGACCGCACGGCTTTACACCAACCCGCAGAGGATTTCCACTCTGACGAGGTGACCGACCTTAATAAATCGGTCGACGACTATACCAATAAAATGGAAGTCGCCCATGCTGCGCATCATGCTGATGACGTAGCATACAATGCGAATATTATTGCGATGAAGCAAAAGTGCATAGACTAACTACTTCAGGCCCAACGTGGACAAGA
>NW_014038634.1:8930-10152 GCF_001186125.1 Sphaeroforma arctica JP610 | reverse complement strand
GAGTTTCTCATGAATTCTGGTAACCGCCACATGTCCGCTGGTAATTGCCTGCATCATTGATAATCAACTTTCAGGAGACAATGGTAAAGCATGCATTCATAATATACATCCGGGTTATGCCGATATATACATTAGTAGAATAACATTCTATGTATATGAATTTTTAAACGTATGACGGCTGGTAGCCGTTGCGTGTTCTGCTGGCTGCCTGCGACGTTGATGTGCGAAAGAATCGTATGAACGAGCGCTGCACCCAAACCCGTACACGTAGTGTCGTTGAGCGTTTCAGAATTTTAGAGTTTAGGGTTTAGGGTTTAGACGTGGTGGAGGGTTGACTACTTTCCGCACAATCCCGGTTCCCTCCTTGATAGCAACACATCTGTATCTTCGAAGCCACCAGTCGCTTCACCTTCAACGCGGTATCACTCACTTATCACATTTTGTACTAAATTTAGATTTTTTGTTTTCGTCCACAATGCTCCATCTCTATATATCTGACTTTGGAAAAGTATCATAAACACACCTCTCTAGCAATGGAGCGCTACGGACATTGCAAGACGACTACTTGACACAAAGGGTATTCCTTATGCGTTTGTTAACGTACAACACACGTCTCGCACACACCCCTTCATGCCTATACACACCCCACCATACATATACACACCCCTCCATACATACACACACCCCACCATACATATACACAGCCCACCATAAATACACACACCCCTCCATACATATACACACCTCTTGCATATAGTAGGACAGCATATAGTGCAACACCGCCTGGAAGTAGAGCACTCCTTTCTCAAAACCTCTATCCGCCACGTTCAGAGGGTCGGCCAAATGCTATGCAGAGGAATAGGTCAGCGACAGTTGATGATGGGTCAGTAGTAGGCTATGAACGCGTATGCATCCGTTAACAGAAGCAAATGCAGAGGAATTGATCAGCGACAGTTGATGATGGGTCAGTGGTAGGCTATGCACGCGTATGCATCCGTTAACGGAAGCCAATGCAGAGGAACATATCAGCGACTGTTGATGATGGGTCAGTGGTAGGCTATGCACACGTATGTATCCGTTAACGGAAGCCAATATAGAGGAATAGATCAGCGACAGTTGATGATGGGTCAGTGGTAGGCTGTGCACGCGTAAGTGTCCGTTAACGGAAGCTAATACAGAGGAATAGATCAGCGACAGTTGATGATTGGGTCAGTGGTAGGCT
>NW_014038634.1:6116-7148 GCF_001186125.1 Sphaeroforma arctica JP610 | reverse complement strand
ATGCACGCGTATGTATCCGTTAACGGGGGCCAGATACCATTCCAAGTTTGCGCCAGTAGTATATACGTGCATGCATGTACGTATATGAAGGGATACGTACTAGATTACTATGCGAATACATACAGATCGGATCGATCAGCTTGCGCTTACACACATATACATATAAGAATGTTTACGTACTATTTATATACATACATACATACCTATATATCTATCAATCGTACTAAATCAATGCACACAAAACACACAAGTCCAGGCGTTCACCTATTGACTCAATACACACCTACCCCACACCCACTACCCCTATCCCCATGTTCCCCTCACCTTGTACCGAGTTCCTTCGTCGCGATGCCATACGTACGTCTTGCCCGTCCCGTCATCGTCTGACACCAGCAAGTCTACCACCGCCTCACTCAGCCCACCCAACTGTACACTACGGCGCCGCTCCCTATCGCGCACCGTCAGACTCTCCCCATTGCGCGGCCGTTCCGAAGTTCGGCCCACATCCCTACGCCCGCTGCGCTCGCGCGACCTTGAGATAGAACGCGTTTTTCGGCGGTCTCTGTCCGTGTCTTTGGAGCGGCTGATGTCGCGGACGTCTCGGCGCGTCAAGTCGCGAATGCTATCGCGACGGTCGCGCACGCGGGAGCCGCCCAACGGCACGTTGTTCCCACCTGTTATGCCGGGAGGATATCTATTTTTAGAATCTGAGTGGTAGGTAGATAGGATCTATATATAGAATGCTTTGCTCATTGGACGGGATGAATGCGGTGAGTGTAGTGTGTGAGAGTCGCTTGCCACTTGTTCGACCGGGAGGATATCAATCTGAGTAGTGTGTAGTTATAATCTGTATCTAGAGTACACTGCAAACTAGGCGGCATGAATGCGGTGAGTGTAGTGTGTGAAAGACGCATGCCGCTTGTTAGACCGGGAGTACATATATTTTTAAATCTCAGCAGGTTGTTACGATCTATATTTAGAACTATATACTCATAAAATGATGCCGTGAGTGTTGTAGAATGTAAATATATA
>NW_014038634.1:1890-4009 GCF_001186125.1 Sphaeroforma arctica JP610 | reverse complement strand
CGTACATACCCGTGTTGATCGTGGAATCTCTCGCACCCCGAGACACTGCGCGGCTATTCTGATTGAGGCGACTCTCTCGTACGTCGCGCAGGTCCTCTCTGTTCCTACTGGCACGCTCCACCTCGTCTCTGCGACCCCTGCTGTCCCTATCTCTGGTACTGTCCCTATCTCTGGTACTGTCCCTATCTCTGGTACTGTCTCTATCTCTGGTACTGCCCCTGTCTCTGGTACTGCCCCTGTCTCGGGTACTGTCTCGGGTGTCCCTTTCCCAATCTCGCGTGTCCTTGTCCTTGTCTCTATTGTCCCGTGGCTTGTGATCCCGCCCATCTCTATCTGCGTCCTTATCCCTGACCTCCCTATCCCGGTCACGCACGTCTCTTACGTCCTTGTCACGGCTGGTATCCATACCAGCACTCGCAGTCGCAGTAGCAGTAGCAGTGGTCGTAGCAGCCGTACTGGTCGTAGCAGCACCACACTCAGCCAGCCGATCTCGGCTTCCCCTACTCTCCCCGTCTCTGTCCCCGTCCCGGGTTCTATTTTTGTCCGCGCTCCGCTCCTTATCTACCCCCTCTCGGCCAGAGCTCTGGTTACCCCCCGGGCCTCGCGCGCGTCCTCCACACGGCTACGCTTGTCCCTCACCTCACTGCGCCGTAACTCCGTAGACGCCCGTTTCAGCTGTCTGTCCCTGTCTCCCGCACCCCCACTCTCCCCAGTACTCTCTGCGGGGGCGTGCGAGTGTCTATCCCGGTCTCTATCTCGGTCCCTCTCACTGTCTCTGTCTCGGTCCCTGTCTCGGTCTCTGTCTCGGTCCCTGTCTCGGTCTCTGTCTCGGTCGCGGTCGCTTCCCATGCGCCCGGTCGTGTCACTCCTACTACTGAGCCCTGGCCGGTCACCGTCTACGTTTTCACTACGTTTTCCCAGCCGATCCGCGCTGCTGTGCACACTATCGGTGGTATCGGCGCGCCTCGACAACTGTCGGTCCGTCGTACCGTGTCCTCCCGTCTCAGTACGTTTTCGCTTCAGATCATCGCCCATCTCAGTACGTATTCTACCCATATCGTCACTCGTCTCGGGACGTTTTCTCCCCAAATCGCGCTCGCCACTTCTCCGTCCATAGGTCTGCGACCGTTCACGTTCGCGATCGCGTTTCGCTTTCTCGGCGCTGTCATGTCCCTCGGTACGTTTTTCGTTTCCGTATCGCTCCCCGCTGGCGCCCCCGCGATCTCTAGACTTGTCCTTCTCCTTAAGCGAATCCGCACCCTCTGTGTCCCTAGCCATTTCTCGTTCCGTACTGGTACGTTTTCCTCCCCTGTCACTCCTATCGCCATCCCGTCCCTTCACATGCCTATCCCCCTCGCGTTCTCGCTCGCGTTCTCGCTCCCGGCTCACCCGCTTCTCCTCAACTCCCCGTGCGGTTACGTTTTCACTCGTCTCGTTACGTTTTCCGGCCCTCTCCGCACTACTACGGTCCCTGGCCCTGTCCCTGGTGCGTTCGCCCGTCCTGTCCTCGCCCTCTTTTTTGGGCCCCTCCAGCTCCTTGCTAGCCCGGCCCTTGCAATCGAGTGACTCGGTCCCTTTCAGTGCGTCGCGGTTGTTCTTCTCCAGCTCACGTCTGCGCTGCATCTCCGCTAGCATGCGCTCGCTCTCGGCTTCGTCGTCGGCACTCACGCGGCTGGTGTCGTCTCCACTGCGATATAAGGTGGAAGGTACACAAGCATGTTTAGCGTATATATTCGCAATAGTGTATGTGTGCACACAAGTCATGGGTGTGTGTGGGTAGGTGTACATGTATACAAGTGCAGTGTAAATATAATGGGACACATGAATCCCCAGGAATTCCCGTACGGTTGTCATCCCCACTGTTCTCGAGTGTAGTAGATATACATGCATATTAAGGTGTGTATTTCGAATGGGATATATGCCACATAAAATGAGATGTCTGCCCATAAACTATCCTCGCTGTGTTAGGACCAGGAGGCTGTGCATGTATGTCAGTGTATAAGTATTTCGCCTGCTATATATCGTCCCTAAAAAATTTATACGCATCACATCGCCGGTGTAGAGAGTCTGCAAGTATCCACGACCACCAGGTATCTTCAACATTGAACATTTCACACAC
>NW_014038634.1:0-1145 GCF_001186125.1 Sphaeroforma arctica JP610 | reverse complement strand
GTGTGCGTGTGTGTGTGTGTGTTTGAGTCAACATATAACCCATGACACACCTGTCTTTCTCGACAACTTTGCTGGTACCCTTATCTTGGCTTTTGTCGTCGCCTTTCTCTCTCTCCTGCACGCCACTTTCGTAGTCCGTCTGTGATTGCAAGGTGTAGTCATGAGTTAATGAGTCGACTGCGATGTAATCTCACTAGATAACAATACATCCCACAGAAAATAAAGAAACATGAGATATGTTTAAGACAGCGAGAGAGGAAGAACCCTTACTCAGATAAAGCCGTGGATTCTACAAATCCGCTTCTCTTCTCATCTCATCTCATCTCATCACTCTATACACACATAATACACTCACAACACCTACCTGGGATATAGTGACGATGATACTATACATAATACACACACAACACCTACCTGGGATATAGTGACGATGATACTATACCTAATATACTCACAACACCTACCTGGGATATAGTGACGATGATACTATACATAATACACTCACAACACCTACCTGGGATATAGTGACGATGATACTATACATAATACACTCACAACACCTACCTGGGATATAGTGACGATGATACTATCCATAATACACTCACAACGCCTACCTCGGATATAGTGATGATGATACTATACATAATACACTCACAACACCTACCTGGGATATAGTGACGATGATACTATGCTTGCCGTTCTTCTCCTTCTCCGTCTCCACCTCGGAAGGCGAGCGGCCCTTCACCCCAGCCCCCGCCGGACAGCTGTCCTTGTCGCCCGAGTCATCGGGCCCCTTCCCTCTGTCTCGGTCCCTATCACCCCTCCCATTCCTTTCTCTATCCCTCTCTCTATCTCTCTCTCCATCCCTCTCCTTCTCCTTGTCCTTGTCCCTGCCCCTCTCCTTATCTCTATCCCTGTCTCTTCCACGTTCCTTCTCCTTCTCCTTCTCCTTCTCCTTCTCTCTGTCGGGGCGGTCGGGGCGCTTGTCCTGTTCGGCTGGCTTGCCCTTCTCCTTGTCCCGTTCCTCCTCCTCAGCGGCCTTGCTGCGCTCTCGTTCTCGTTCTCGCTCTCGCTCTCGGTCGCGACTGCGGTCGTACTCCACTGCCTTGGACTTCTCCTTCACCTTCTCCCTTTCCTTCTCTTTC
>NW_014038635.1:3194-10157 GCF_001186125.1 Sphaeroforma arctica JP610 | reverse complement strand
AATATAAATAATATACGTACACATAAACACACACACGCACATCTCACACACAGACACACGCACATATATATTATGTATATATATATATATATATTATGGGTTTTAGAAACCCTAAACCCTAAAACCCTAAACCCTAAAACCCCATATATATATGTAGATATATATATATGTTTGTATTTGTCATTGTACATTTCTGTAGTTATATATTTAGTCATGTTTATTCATATGTATCTAGAAATTAGACGTTTGGGGGCTTTTACATTTTTTTGGCGATTCTTTATTGCTATCTGTGAATCTACCTGGGTGTCGTGTTCATATCTTTTTATTTCCAGGAACTTGGATTGTACGAGCAAGTACATATTACACTTGATTGCAGTCATCGGATGGACAATCAGAAATCGCTTTTGAGTTTAAAAATTTACATTGTGAATAATCTCACAAGAGTACCAGCACAGCGGTGGTTCGCATTTCCGCAGTCAAATGCACCCATTATAGTTTCCTGGCGCCCATAGCCTAATGCGAGTGCACGTTAAGAGACATTAATAAACGAGAAGTCCTTTCGTTTGTGGTGTCTCGAAGGTCCATATATCGCTTCAATGGTATCTTTGTCGCATGCCAGTCTGTCCTGTATTGCTAGACCGGTGCGTTTGTCCTATCTCGAAGGCCTGATTATGGCTCCTCTGGTATCCCGGGTGTCTTACACGTCGCTTCTCCGGGACATGCAGGGATTCACCTGCCTGGGACTCTCCGAACACATGCCCCGTTGCAAGCCGCAGTTCATGTATCCTGAAGAAATCGAGTGCGGGTTGACACCGCAGTCGTTGGAGGACATATTCACACAGTACGTACGCACAGGTGTGTGTGCGTGTGTGTGTGCGTGTGCGTGTGTGCGTGTGTGTGTGTGTGCATGTGTGTGTGTGTGTGTGTGCATGTGTGTGTGTGTGCATGTGTGTGTGTGTGTGTGTGTGTGTGTGTGTGTGTGTGTGTGTGTGTGTGTGTGTGTGTGTGTATGTTCAGTCCGTGCTACTTCTGGCACCTGTATCGTCGACTCACAGGGCTTTCACTCTTGCCAAGTGCAGAGATTATACAGAATAGCTTGGTGGTGGTAGGATATATTCCTATGACTATCCTGTTTCCCACAGTTGGGTGCTCTGTGATCTCATATCATCTGGTCTACGACGCACACACAGCTGTGCATGTGTCCCAGTCTCAAAAGTTTAGGACTTCAGTTGTCAATATAACCGCAATGGGGTGGCCCGTGGTATTGTTTTAAATATAGGTCGCCCTCGGTTGTCTGCTCTGACAGTCCTCGTGGTACATCTTATGGTGTCGAGTCCATATGCGAGAGCTTGCGTTCTTCGAATTGTATCTCGAGGTTGCTTTCGATTTATTCACATCGAATACGACCACGCGTCGATCATCTCCAGTACGGCCGCGGTCGTTGCTAGGTTCAATCACAAGAACACTCACGAGCTAGCTTCTCCTATCCGAGATTTGCAGCGCGATCCATGCAACGGAGTGCAGCGGACAGAATCACGCTGCTGGTGGGTCTGGAGAGTGAGTATACATGTGCTGCTGACCTGGAAACCGTTGCTAGGTTACGCAAAACACACTCGCTGGACTTTATAGTCGGCTCTGTGCATCATGTCGAGGGTATACCCATTGACTTTGACGACGACTGTTTCCAACGCGCGGAGGCACTTCTGGGCAGCACGGAGGCGGTGTTTCTAAGGTATGGGGTGACATGCTGATGCGTTTGATGGGCAAGTACTAATTGGGTGGTCGAGGATCACAAGTTCTTGTGTCCGGTTATGATAGATAGGACCATACAGGTGCCGTTAGGTGTTATTACATATCTTGGCCAATGGAGGAGATAGGTGTATATGCGGCCCTCATTCGCTAACCTTGTACTATCATCTGAGGTGTTGGCTCATCTGCCCCTCCCCCCGCATGCAGATAGTCTGTACACCAATAAGTATACACAATACATATTTTTATAGCATAAAAAATTGAGACGGAACAAAATACACGCTCATGGAAACACATTGCATACTAGTGATACGTAACACCAAGATATACTTACAATACGTATTTAGAATACATAAAACCAATATGAAACACAAAACAAATTGATATTACGTAACCCCAACATGTATTTACAACACGTATTTATAATACAAAAACCCAGTACGAAACACAATACAATTTGATAAAACGTACCACCAATATGGAGTTACAATTCATATTTATATATAAATCATATAATTAATAGGTAAACCTGAACTCCGTCACTCTTCGCTGACTGCAGATACTTTGACCACCAATACGAAGTCATCCAACACCTTAAACCCGAGGTCTTGGGCCATTTTGATGTGGTGCGGCTACTGCGCCCCGGCACACCAATCACAGAAGACGTCTGGGCAGCTATTCGGCGAAACGTAAAGCTCGCTATTGAAACTGGGTATGTGCATTGAACGCGTTGTTATGGTTTGTGGCGGGCGTCGGATCTTATAGCGGTGGTTATACCGCGCGCCGCAAGCTTCAGGACATTTAGTTGATGTTGTTGAACCTCTAAACGTTTTTCAATGCAAAAAAAATAAGCCTGGTTTTAGGGTTTTTACTTTAGGATTCTGTACGTTAAAAGTCCTAAACGTTTAAGTCTAGAACTATACCCACACAAGGTGTTTGCCCGGTGTGGGATCCCATCGACGCGCACGTTTGATTGATCCGTTGTCATGCTCGACTATATATGGCAGGTGTCTGTTTGAGGTCAATGCCAGCGGCCTCAGGAAAGGTCTGGCAGGCGCATATCCGCTGCCGGATATAATGCACTACATAGTGCAACAGGGAGCCAAGTTCACTATTAGCGACGACTCACACTCTGCTGAGCAGGTTGCGACCCACTACGCACAGCTGAAGGAGTACCTGATCAAGCACCAGGTGAGTATAGTTAATGCTTGCTACATAGCACTTGGAGACTCCTTGGTTAGACACCAGACGTATATGCCCAAGTCTTATTATGTACAGCTAAAAGGGTACCTAATTAAGCACCAGGTGAGTTTAGTTAATGCTTACTTTGTCGCACTTAGAGACTCCTTGGTTAGACACCAAGTGAGTATATTTAATACTTAATATAGTATAAATAGCTGTAACTAGTGTAGACATACGCAGTATATGGATGGGGCATGTGTTTGCGTTTTCATGTGCGGGTGTGTGGGTAGGTGTCGAATGCCAACGCGTGCATGACGGCGCGCACGCACATTCATCTTTTTCTTTATGTACCTATTTACATGTGTTAATATTTGGCATCATTCTTTGGCTACCTATTTACACATGTTATTACTTGTAGTCATTATTTACCTACCTATCTACACATGTAGGTACATACATTCAATCTATCGCACAATATTAACACACACTACCCAACTGGGCTTCGCAAAATGTGTATCCGCATACAGGTGACGCAACTGTATACGCTAGTACGAGACCAAGAAGCAGACCCAGTGCGCGTCACTGAGTTCCAGGACTGGCAGGCGCACCCCTCATGGGAGTTGTAGGCTGCATATGGGGGTACGAAGGGAAAGTGATCCTTGGCTTGTGCACTACTGGAGGGCCACTAGTAGATGTTGACATGGGTGGTCGATGGTAGACCCCTCACTACTGTACCATTACTTAGCTCTTACTTGGCTCACCTTTATCACTCCATTGGAACTAGACCCTGGTCTACGGATGCACGCGTGCAAGGCGTACGGTCGAAAGAGTAGGGGTTGATACCTGCATGCAGTGTGAATGGTACTTCATGTACATATGTTTTCGGGGTGGATGCGATGCTGCTGTGATAGGCATGGTACACGGACGTGAGGTAGTGGTGTGGGCGACACTGCTACGTATGTCAGTGGGGCGGGTTGTAGTATATGGGTAACGCACCCCACAGCATCGCATAGGTAATTTTAACAAGGGGACTCGGAAGGGCTGAGCAATGCCCATATAACCACGGGGTGACAGAGCCCGGCAAATGCGCTGGGGACATATACTGTTGGTACGGGCAAGACCTACACGGCACCATCCCACTCAACACATAGCCACTGAACATAAACAGACAGAGAGGGTTTCACTCAACACATACCCTCTGAACATACACAGACAGAGAGGGTTTCACTCAACACATACCCTCTGAACATACACAGACAGAGAGGTTCCACTCAACATATAGTAACTGAAAAGACAGAGACGTCCCAGTGACAGTGGGTTCGGCTCCCTATAGTATTAGTATAAGTCGATTGGGGGTTTAGAACCACAGATCGTGGGGGGTGGTATAGGAGACTGTGGATGGCCTGGCCTGCGCCGAGTCCGCTGTTGCCGGGTGCAGTGGTCTGGAGATTGTCAGCAAACACGTTGTGATAGAGAAATGAGTCATCGCTCGTGGACAACGAGACTGTTTGGTTGAGCAGCGGCCCATCATGAACTAAAACTCTGTAACTAGCCAATAAACACATGAATTTGTCACCGCATCCATTTCGGGGTTTGGAGCGTTGCTATGGCGACAGCCGGTTTTTACTGGTTCACAGCTGTACTTGTCCACATACTAGCCCGAAACGATGGCTGTGCCGAGTACTATTTGATTTTTATAATCAGGTGTTATCACTATCCCCAAACTTTGCAAAACAAACAGACCGGAGGCTTTAAATGATTCCGGATTGTATAGGCCTCCTTCCTCCTTCCGGGTGCAATTTCTCTCAAGTTCCGTATGCGCGCGAGTAGCCCCAGTACTAAATCCATAGCCCTCTGTAGTTTAAAAAGGCTATGTCAAATGATCTGGAAACTGGCAGGAAATGAACCCCCCCATTTCTAACCCTTTTTAAATGTCATATCTGACAAAATCTCTCTGCCTCAATATCACGGACACTCTCACTACCGATATCCTAAGGTTTTTCCTCTTACTCTATCAGAATTTATATTTAAAAATGCAAAACTTAACAGATACATTCTCTTCCTCCTCTATATATCGCGTGAAATCTATATATCGTTCTGCCGCTCTATTAGGTACCATTTTACTGGAGGCCTTACTGTTTACGATTTTGGTTGCGATATTATATAAATCTATACACACACAGACACAGACACAGACACAGACACAGGCAGAGACAGAGACAGAGACAGACAGAGAGACACACACACACACACACACACACACATATATATATATATACATATACATACACATATGCATATATGTATTATATGTATTATATATATATATATAATACAACCTCTCGATTCTGACTAAATACCAGCAATAGGAATATGATGCTTTAATTCTCGCATCATCTTTCTGCCTCAGTATCTGGCCCGCCCTCATCACTAGCCCCCTCACTATCGCTCTCGCCTGCATCACCACCTTCCAGCTCCTTCTTCCTCATAACCTCACACATCTCAGTAAACCCTTCCATCTTCCCATCAGCCGACATGTCCACTATCTCTCTGGGTACCCGTGCATAGGACAGAGTCGACTGACGCACGCCCTTGGGTGCCATTATGATCCGAAGCTCGGTCGAGTCTTGTGTTTCTGCGCAATGGTCAATGGTGTATGTAGAGGTGTTGTGAGTGATAAATACATAAGAGAATATACTCGCGATGAAGGTAAATGTTTTCGTTCATGAATGTCCAGGTGTAAATTTAGTGGACAGATTCACATCGTTTAGTGGCATTATGATCCATAGCTCGGCCGAGTATTGTGTTTCTGTGCAATGGTCTATGGTGCATGTAGTGGTGTTGTGGGTGATATATACACAATGACTTGCTAGCGACAAATACACATGTATGAATTTAGTAGTCCTGCACATATCCTTTAGTGCCTTTATAATCCGAAGATCGGTTAAAACCTCTGTTTACGTGTAATGGTCAATGGTAGGTGTGTGGGTGTCTTGTGTTATTTAGAAATAAAGTGTGCAAGGAAGTAGCTGTACGCGATCAAGTTCATGAATGTGCGATGGTCGAATGGTAGGTGTGTGGGTTTGTTGTGTTTTTGACAATAAAGTGTGGTAGAAAGTAGTTGTATACCAAGTGCATGAGTGTGCAATGCCCAGATATGACTTTAGTGGACTGGCGTACGCTCCTTTCGGCCATTCTGATACGAAGATCGACCGCATTTTGTGCTTCTGAGAAATGGTGTGTGTTGGTGTTTGTGGATGTCAACCAGACCTGGGATTTGCCAGTTTATGAATGTACGTGCACTGACTTGGACCCTTCAAAGACACTCTAATCCGAAGCTCTGTCGAGTCATAGCAAGGACATTCGATGTAGGGTGGTGCATCGTACGTTCGTGCGCGTTTGAATGAAGTAAACATTGATGAACTATCTGTATACGAATGCGGAGGCCCTGACCCGGTACGCTTCCCTTATGCATCGGCATTAAGCTCAGCTGAGTGTTGTGCTTCTGTTCAATTGCGTGGCTGTATGACAATACATGCCTAGTTGCGAGTGTAGATGTTATGGATAGTTTTCCAAGCCGTTCATTAGCAAAGGCCCGAGTACATTCCCACCCACATGAGGAGTCAAGAGGATTCATGGGTGCTAATGTCCTATACAAACACATATGCACACACATACCAGACGGCGCCTCGACGATCTGTATAGTGGACTTACGACCCAACCCAGGGCACACCAACCCGCCCAAACCACCCTTGCACGCACACACTTTGGCCACCGCAACGAAACGCACACACGTACAATACAACACACCTCGGTGGGGATCACTCAGCTCTTGCCAATCGAACATGAGCGAATCCGTTAGGGGTCCAAACGGATTGAAATCAATAAGTCGAACCGTCCGAGGGCCAAGGTATACGTCAAACACATCTGCAGAGCATGGGATGGTGTACGATACGAACAGCGCCGTGAATACTATGCGAGAAAGAAAGGCCAAACGTGGCGCTCAGCATACTATATATATATATTTATATT
>NW_014038635.1:1862-3174 GCF_001186125.1 Sphaeroforma arctica JP610 | reverse complement strand
CACACACACACACACACACACACACACACACACATATGTATATATATATATATATATATATGACAGTATAGAAAACTATAGATCGTTCAAAAAATATAGAACGTTCTTCGTATTCATCGACGACAATGCCATTGCGGTTAATTGGTACCTGTCGCAACATTCAAACTTACGCCTGGGATAGGGATGTAGAAAGGATGGCATCTTATGGAAGAACGGCCATGGTTCACCGCCAATCGCAGCTATAAACATGCGAAGTCTTACAATACGTTGATAATATCACAGTAGCTGTACGTATAAGTATTCTATAAACAGACGGCATACAATTCTCCATATACAGATACGATATTGACGACAACGTATATGGATGATATATGTATTAATTGTGACACCTTCATCATAACTTACAACTGGGATCAGGAAACTTCAGAAGTATGTTATCTGCGTAGAACGTTTCGATGCGTGCCTTCAGCTCCGCCTGGATCGGCAGCAGAGTCTCAAAGAACATATCGTGGTGCCTCTGAGATATACCTGTGAATAATCGAGAACGTACGGGAGGCTGGAGCTTAGAAAATAAATACATCTGACACATATGCTCATTTCGTTGACAGTACTCGAGAGACCACGAACGACGACAGCTCTGAATGCAGATGATAGAGAGTGATTGGACGACGGTACCTCAAACACTCATTACTTGGCACACAGACTGATATCATTTGGGGTACAGGCTGTTAGCTAGTATCGACCAAAGCCGTCGTATTGCGCATCGCTGCGTTGTGATGGTATGCACCACATTGGAGAGAGTATATAGCACCATGCCTAAGTACCCTACAGGAACAACGTCAGCCAACGAGGTGTATTGTATATATTTCATCATGGCCGGTTGGTCGATATTGCCACAGCCACCAAGCCAACATATACGATCATTCACATTTGTGATAAAAAGGGGAGGACTCAGAAAAAGCCAATATCTCCTGCACATCATACACGGTACACGTACATTCTCAGTCTCACTATCGATATAGTATTGGCAGTATTGTTTTTCGTCTAGTGTCATATCCGTGTATGTATACCCTCGCAACCCACACTCCTGTGCGCCATCTCAGACACAGGTCTCATACTCCCGACGACGCTCTAAGCAGTAAGAATTGCGAGCAACACCACACAGAGAAGGACTACAGATGATGCGCCCAGTAAAGCTGCACATGCTAACGTAGCCCTATATATATATATACATACACACACACACACACACACACACAACAATATATATATATATATATATATTATTATTATATATATATAGGGTAGGGGG
>NW_014038635.1:0-1611 GCF_001186125.1 Sphaeroforma arctica JP610 | reverse complement strand
CACACACACACACACACACACACACAATAATATATATATATATATATATAGTTACTTATATATATATATATGGGGGGGGGGGGGGATTCAGACACACCAATTAGTTCGTTATCCCGTACGAAACACCGGAACTCCATTGCCGGTTGCAGATGGTACCAGCGCCGTAGCACCAGCTCGTAAGAGGTGTTGACTAGCCCACTCGACCTGTCCTCTGTCCGTTTGGGATGTGAGTCACTGGGACTGTAGCCCTTCTCGTTCACGTCCACACAACCCTCGTATGGCTGGATTGAGTTTATATAGACCAGAGTGTTGGTAAGCCATGTGAGCGTGGCGCGTTTGTGCGCATTGGTAGTGCTTTCGGTACCTTTGAATACGCTACCAGTACTTTCTGTAATTATATCTGTATTGGTAGTGCTGGTATTGGTATGCAGATCAGAGATTCATCAAAGACATGTATGTCAAATGCGGATGACCTCATTTGCCAGAATGGCAAAGGCTAAAGGGTGTGACAATTACCATCGCCATAGTGTATGGATGAAGATCAAACCGTGGCGAGCAGAAGGGACAAACCTGGGCCTTTACTTGGAAATGGGTACTCGAGGGATTGCGATCAACGATTTGATATAGCGAATGACACTTTCGGGTGCGGACTACCTTCCCCCTTCACTAAACACGATGTGCCTAATGATATGTCGAATAAAGTGTTGCTCGCACACGGCACCAATGTGTGTGTATACGAGCAGCCAGAGACTTGTAAGCAGGCGCAGTGTCACACACACGAACTCTCTCATCACCTGGTACAAATCGTGAGATACAAATCACCAACATATATTGCTTGGCACAAATGCTGTACACAAGATCACCTCTTACTTGGTAGAGGTCATGGGAAACAAAATCCGAACTCTTCAACAGCAGCAACACATCGTTCACGCAGTTACATCGCAGTGTGCTGCCCGTTGCTATCCAATGCGCGTCCCGCGGTGACGACCTAAGACGTTGATAGTAAATCAGTATGCATTAAGGAGATGTGCCTCACCTATCTATCTGACTATATCATGACCATCATGTGGTGGCGACCTAGGACGATGAAGGTAAGTCAGTATGCGTTAGCGAGATAAGCTTCACCTGCGTATATTACACATCTATCTATCTGACTATCTCATGACCGTCATGTGGTCATGACCTAGGACGATGATAGTAAGTCAGTATGCGTTATGGAGATAGCCCTCACCAGTGTATATTGTACATATGTTTATCCGCGCTTTCCAATCGATTCATACGACATTTCACTCAAATATATAGCGCTTAACCAAAAGACGGTGATAGGATCTAATTCATATGCAGATCAGACTATAATCGCCGTTGACATGCGGTCGCTTGAGGATATTCACACAGGCACAGCCTTGTCCCTTAAGCTCTACGACATCACAGCCTCAAAAGACATAATCCTACAAGCACAGCAGATAAAAGCGCACTAACCAAAGTGTCATTGTTTCTGGTGGGTTGAATATAGTAACGTGTTTGCAGAAACTTACATAAATATCTCGTATGTGATAAGAAGTATTGCTTCGACATCAGGTCCTGGTTCCGTACATTATGACATACGAACAC
>NW_014038636.1:7439-10160 GCF_001186125.1 Sphaeroforma arctica JP610 | reverse complement strand
ATATATAAATACATACGGATATGGATATGTACAAGTATATCATTTGAATAGTCAGGTGTTTATATATTCCTATACATATCAACGAATATAAACGAATATCATGGTTTCTAAGTCTATAGTATATTGTACGTGTTTAGTATGTGATGTGCGTATTCCATGTGAGATGTGTTAACTGGTATGTGTAAGTATATCGGCTTTTATTTTAATATGAGATTGTCTGTATACTCCACGCGTATATGCGAATACTTTTAAATGTATGAGCAATTGTGGATCAGCACATGTCACGGGGGTCGTGTTCGCCTGTTTCACGTACGGCCTCAATGGTACTTTATTTATAACACTGTAGATAAATTTGCATTACATGCTTATATTGTGTACACCAGAACACAGATAAGTACGCATGTATAAAAATGTACTGTAATATACGCCGATTGGTAAGTACGTCCTCATAGTATAGTCCCATGGACATGTATGCATGGTCAGTGTCAGATGTGCTTTGTGTATATATGGTCAGTATCAGGTGTGCTTTGTGTATATATGGTCAGTATCAGATGTGCTTTGTGTATATATGGCCAGTGTCAGATGTGCTTCGTGTATATATGGTCAGTATCCGATGTGCTTTGTGTGTATATGGTCAGTATCCGATATGCTCTGTGTGTATATATCACAAGTATATGACACCCCCTCACATCCACACCTGCATACCCCCCTCCTCTCGCACAGCTAACCCCTCTCTCTCTGTCTACACACACACCCCTCTGGGCACTGGATTGGCCGTAGATTGAGCTGGGCATGCGTAATCACGAGGTGGTGCCTCCGTCGCTGGTGGCGTCTATCAGTGGGCTGAGTGGCAGTCTGGTGTTCAAACTGCTCAAGGACCTCACGCGACACAAACTCATCTCCTACGAAACCACAGTGTGTATGTGGCCAATGCAAATGTACCACCGTCTATGATTCTGGGGTCTAGGGTTTAGGGTTTTGTGGCTGGTTATTGTAGTACGATGGTACGTGTATCTGTTGGTAGTGTGCCAGTTTGTCGTGTGGTGCGTTGTGTGTTGGTTTGGCCGTTTGCTGTCGTGGACAAGAGCGTATGGGCCTGTGGTGCCTCATAACTCTGAAGCCGTTTGGGTTGATCCCCAATCCGTGTGCAAAAAATAGATGTGCTACTACTTGTAGATGTGCCCTCTCAAGTGCTTGCATGCTATAATTTGCTGGTAAGATAAAAGCTTCATTTCTGTATCATACATACGGGAAGGTGGTATGCTTTTGAGACAAATAGAGAGAAGGTTAGCGGCAGTGTGATTCATGGTTGCCATCTCGAGCGCCTGAACCAATCCAATCAGCTCATAACATCGTACGCAGTGGCCGCACAAACATAGTCAACTATAGCACATGGGCCCCTGTGTGATGATAGGCTGCTCACTACCTGCCCCTCATTTGTTATGTCCAGATACAATATACCGTCTCATCTACCATAGATACTACGTAATAGTAGCACACGCATAGTCAACTATAGCACATGGGCCTCTGTGTGATGATAGGCTGTTCACTACCTGCCCCTCATTTGTTCTGTCCAGATACCATATACCGTCTCATCTACCATAGATACTAAGATACTGCACAATAGTAGCACACGCATAGTCAACTATAGCACACGGGCCTCTGTGTGATGATAGGCTGCTCACTACCTGCCCCTCATTTGTTCTGTCCAGATACGGGATACCGTCTCACCTACCACGGCTACGACTGTTTGTCGCTGAAAGCAATGACCAACCGCGGCAGTCTGTGCTCAGTGGGCAACCAAATCGGGGTTGGCAAAGAATCAGGTTAGTATTAGGCGTCACGTATTGGTAGAAAGGCTTATGACATCCCCTGTCGCGTATGTTTCTACGCGTGAGTGTGGGTGTGTATGCAGATATAGATGTCAACCACGTGTGAGCGAGGAGTGGATGGAAGGCTCGTACGTTTCCGTTTGTGAGTGAGGTAGTGGGTATTTGTACACCCCAGCAAGCCTGTGTTATATCGACTGAAAATATGCGTTACGGAAGATATCGATGTATATTTGCGTCGATTATATTCCCTCATGGACGGCCACGTTTACGATTACACAACATATACCTACACGTCTACCTACATGTATACCTACATGTATACCTGTATGTATACCTACACGTATACCTACATGTATATCTACACGTATACCTGTATGTATACCTACACGTACACCTGACCAGTGCACTCATCTCGAGACTACACAATCCTAAACACACATACGTTGCAGACATATACGTTGTGGCAGATGCAAACGAGATCCAGCACGCGCTCAAGTTCCAGCGACTGGGCCGAACTTCATTCAGAGCCATTAAGAGCAAACGAGATTATCTTAAGGGCCGTAGCGGCGGCAGTTGGCTGTATCTGTCCCGTCTAGCTGCGCAGAAGGAGTACGCCTTCATGACCGTATGTGTCTGTTTCCAATACGGATGGATTATAGTATATAGATGTGGATGTATATATGTATAATATATATACATATATCTATATATATATATATATATATATATCTATATATATATAACATATTATATATATGTATATATATATATATATATATGTATATATATATATATATATATATATATATATATATATATAGTATACTATATATATAATAATATATATATATATATACTATATACTATATATATATATATTATATATATA
>NW_014038636.1:0-7419 GCF_001186125.1 Sphaeroforma arctica JP610 | reverse complement strand
ACGGACGGTACGTACCGTACTACGTACGTACGTACGTACGTTACGTTACGTTACGTTACGTACGTACGTAGTAGTAGTAGTAAGTAGTATAGTAGTAGTAGGTAGTAGTATATATATATATATATATATATATATATATATATATATATATATATATATATATATATATATATATATATATATATATATATATATATATATATATATATATATATATATATATATATATATATATATATATATATATATGCATACATACATATAAATATATATATATATATATCTATCTATCTATATATATATATGTATACATATGTATACACACACACATATATATATATATATTTATATATGTATGTATGTATATAGATCTATGTGCACCTTTGGCCCCCTTGTTTGATACTGCATCCCCGTCGCATGTTCTTCATGCGATGCCTACGCGTCCTGCGCACACAGACAACAGTCTCGTGTGTGTATCGTTGAAAGTACTTGTCACACACACAATGGGAACATCTGATACCCCTCACGCACCTGCCACAGTTTTGCATATCTGCATACCTGCGCCTCAGCTTTACATACAACCCTTACGTATGCTTGAAGATACGCTATTCCGCACTAGCCTGACATACTAGCTCACCCCTTACACACATACTCCATGCTCATGCACAACCTTGAATGCACGCATCTCTCAGGCGCTGTATGAGGCTGGCTTCCCTGTGCCCAAACCAGTCGACCAGAACAGACACGCCATTGTCATGGAGCTGTGCGCAGGGTACCCTCTGCACCAAATCCACGACCTCAAGAACACCGCCAAGTCGTACGACAGCCTCATGGCTCTGCTACTGAGGGTATGTGGGCATTGGTCTTGTGCTGTGCACGTGTGTGGGCGTCTCACTGTGTGTGTGGTGTGGGCGCCTCTGTGTGTGTGTGGTGTGGGCGTCTCACTGTGTGTGTGGTGTGGGCGCCTCTGTGTGTGTGTGGTGTGGGCGCCTCTGTGTGTGTGTGGTGTGGGCGTCTGTGTGTGTGTGGGGAAGGGGTGGGTGTGTACTAATGACTGCGCAGGCTTTTGTGCTGCGGCTGATTGAGTGCGCAGCTAGCTCGCCCACGTGTGCGGCTACTCTTCATGTGCGATGCTCAGGTGTGATCTCGATTGGAGATGCTACACAATGGCCCAATCATCACATACTGTCACTTTTCAGTTGTACTTTCCTTTGTAACACATTGTTAAACATAACCTTAACAAAATACCCTCATTTTGCAGCTACACTTTCCTTTGTAACACATTGTTAAACATAACCTTAACAACATGCCGTCACTTTGCAGCTACACTACACTTTCCTTTGTAACACATTGTTAAACATAACCTTAACAACATGCCGTCACTTTGCAGCTATAGTACACTTTCCTTTGTAACACATTGTTAAACGTAACCTTAACATGTCGTCACTTTGCAGTTGGGCAACAGTGGGCTAATCCACGGTGACTTCAACGAGTTCAATGTCATGTGCGATGACGACGATGTCATGACGTTGATTGATTTCCCACAGATGGTGTCGACAGACCACTCCAATGCACAGTGGTAAGCCTATGAGTGGTACTATGGTTGGTATCGGCGTTTTAACGTGTTACGTGCCTCTGGTGTGTACTTCTGATATGAGTAGCTAGATCGTTTAAGTTGTGACAGCCCGCTACGACTACGCACAGGTGTGCTGTGTGACCTATGGCTATCATAATCGTGTCACAGTAGGTATTATGTGCGTGTACAGGCGTGTGTGTATACATGGATGCAGAGGCCATACAACCGAGAACAGGCGTTGTACGTAGTCCACATCAGTGTGTGTGCTAGTTACACCCCTTCCGGTGATTTGGCCCGGAATCTCCAGTGGAGGGACGCGCATTCTGCACATACACATATATCCACCCACCTTCATTGCAAGGGTGTACTCTCGAGTGGCTACCTGTACGGATTACTTTACAACAGAGTTACCAAGCGTACCGTCGAACAATATTTTCGAGAGCTGTGCATTTTAGCGCGCAACGGTTCTGTCCCTGTAATACTACAACGCGTTTGTCGGGGTGCTTATTTGTGCATGTCACCATTGTTGTATCCACTTTTACCAACTCGCTCGATTGATTGGACTGGAGTTAAACTCGTCCGCTATCGCCGCCACAGTAACATGATAGCACTTACATCACATGACAGTACCAACATCACATGACAGTACCAACATCACATGACAGTACCAACATCACATGACAGTACCAACATCACATGACCGTACCAACATCACACTCGATTGCCCAGGTACTTTGAGCGTGATGTAGAGGGAGTGCGAGACTTCTTCAAGCGGCGGTTCGGATTTGAATCGGATACGTACGTGAAATTCAGTGACATTAAGAGAGACGGACATTTGGACAATCTCGTGGAGGCCAGTGGGTTCACAAAGGTCAAACAACGCGAACTGGAAGCGGTGAGTCTTAATTTGGGATCAGGTGATCGTTGAATGTTCATGTGGTCTGCTAAACCCTTAACTATTAAACTCGGAAGGCTGCGCTAGTGCTCTCGCAGTCTCAGTTGAGGGGTCAATCGTTCCTGGGTCAGAACACCACAGCATTTCAATGCTTGTTAACAGGTCGGTCTCAGTTTAGAGAGAGGGGGTGGGGGGGCTGAGTGCATGGTGCAAGTCGTTTGTTTGCCTTTGATATCACGAAGGCTCTGTGTTCCATAGCGTATGCATTTTGTATTGCCTTTATTGTATTCTAATAGCTGTCGTATACATTTTGTATTGCACTTTATTGTATTCTAATAACTGTGTTTCATAGCGTATACATTTCGTATTGCACTTTATTGTATTCTAATAACTGTGTGTGTCACCTCCTTGGTTGCCCGGTCACACGCACAAAAGATACGAACTCTCGATCAGCCATATATACCGTAGGGTATGGATTCTGAATACACATCCAGGTGCTTGTATAGTGTACAGTCATTGGACAGTAGCGCAGGTATGTAACAGATGGGCGGGCCATCACAGTACAAACACTCAGCCAGTGTGTGACAAGACACATGTTCTTACTATGCGATAGGCTCACCTCTCCACTACCACTCACGCCACTTTACACAACACACAGCTTATGCAAACCATCTCAGTATCCGATAATGAGGCTGCGATCACCGACGATTCCGAGAGCGAGGAGGTGGACTCTACAGAAGACGAGGACGTAGAAGACGACGAGACGGACGATAGCCATACAAGCAAACCAGCACAGGAACAGATAGTGATCAACACCATTGAGATTGATGCGAATGGCAAGATAGTCAGGCGGATTGTGGAGCAACGGACCCACGGGATGGCTCAGAAGGGGACAGATACAGATACGCCCACAGCGGAGAGTGACAGGTCCACTGAGGTGGAGGGAGGTGCAGGGCATGCGGAAGAGGAGGACATACACACGCCCACGGGAATAGTACAATTGCAGAGGGGCACATACGCTGACAGCCTAGAGACGCCTACGGAAAGCACGCACAGCACAGACAGGATAAGTGGTGCAGGCGTACAGGACGGCAGCCATACAGACGAGGCCACTAGAGATGCTACGAATAAGGATACTGGAGATGCTACGGATGAGGATACTGGAGATGGGACAGATGAGGATGCAATGGATGGGGCAGAGGACAGCGTAGCACAGAACACCAACAAGGAGCACCGGCCGTTCAGGGATCAACAGATGGCCAAGCCTTCACATCAGAGTATGTGGACGGTGTAGTGTGCGTGTTGTGTTGTTTAGGGGTTTAACTGTGTTGTGGTTTTAAGGTTTTAACTGTGCTGTGGTTTTAGGGTTTCAACTGTGCTAGTGTTCACTGTTCACTGTTCTCTGACTTACTGAGAGTACGAAACGGGTTTAACTGTGCTGTCGTTTCAAGGGTTTAACTGTGCTGTGGTTTTAGAGGTTTAACTGTGCTGTGGTTTTAGGGGTTTAACTGTGCTGTGGTTTTAGGGTCCTTAGGGGTTCGTTAACTATAGCCCTCTCATTTGAATGCAGGAGTCATGAGTATGTGCATTGGTGTTATCACGCCGTCGGCTTCTGTACTTCTGATGTCAGCTACAGTATTCCGATCCGCTAATGTGATGATGTTGTCTTACTGCCTTATTCGTCAGGTCGACCGAAAGCAACCAAGACTAAAATCCTCACAGCCGAGGAGATCCGCAAACAGGTGGCCAAGGAAGTCACCAAGAAGTTTAAACCAAAGAGCAAGAAAGCAAACCATCAAACGGCACATAAGAAGGATGTCCGTGATAACATCAAACACGGCGGTGAACTGTAGGCCGGTCAACGGGGCAATAGCAGAAGCCATGCGTAGTGGAAGAAATAAAGTATAGTAAAACATAGGAAGCGGGTCTTCTGGTGCAGGCGCTGATTCTATCCACGAGCTGCCGTGCATATGATAGGCTAATCTCCGCGTTCATAAATTTTTATCCTTCTCCTGTTGATATATATAATATACGAGATACGACGTCTACAGGGTATCATATACGGCTTATTTCATGTATAAGACGGCTACCACACAATACTCTGCTCGGATCAATTCCACAATTCACAAATTAGAGTGAGACAACGCGAGGTTCTGGGCATGCCACTGGACACTTGTTCACCTAACAAAAGAACATGCCCTTGGCCACCTATTTGCCTAACAAGAGGACATGTCCCTGGTCATCTATTTGTCCAAGTCAAGGACATGCCTTTGATCACCTATTTGCGTAACAAGTGGACATGCCCCTGGTCAGCTATTCGCCTAACAAAAAAACATGCCTCTGGATCACTTACTTGGCTAACAAATAGACATCAATTTATGAGATCCTCCCGTCGTTTGCATCTACGCATTCGAAGGGAACGCTTACTCAATATACACTGAGGTGTTTACGAACGATCGAGACACTTCCACAGGTGAGACGTCACTCACCGCCACACATCTCTATAGGCACATCCCCACCCTCACTAGCAGATTGCGCCACGTTCGTACTTTTGATTCCATTATTTATTCTAAAATCTTATTGGTTAAACCTCATACGTTCTAATATTTACGTGACTTACGTGCTGCCCTGGGCGCTCTTGCGTCTGCCCGGTGTATGTTCTTCTCTTGCCCTTTCGTAGTCCTCTGGCATCGAATATAGGTGCCACTATACTATGTACAATTGACAGCTAGGTAAATTGGATACGGTGAAACACATCTGTGTTACAGTACATACGGCATCCAGGGAGACCCCGGACAGAGCGTAACGTTAACTTTCCCGCATACCTGCGTGCATGCACTCTAATTGGTGCGGGTGTCCAAGACCCTAAAACCCTTAACACGAGGGGTGCACTCACTTTCACGCCTCACTGCGGTGTCCTGTTAAGACTTTGGCCATTTTCCTACCTACCACTTTCTCCAGTCCCAAGAACGCGTGCTTGACGAGAGTCATATCCGAGGCCATATTCATACCCACAAAGGCTACCAGCACCAGCACGCTGCCCCAAATGAACATGCCGTCCATGACAATACTCTTTGTGAACGAGTCCACAACCAACGCCAAGGGGATGGTCAGTGACAGGGCGAGCGTAGACACAACAGGCGTGGTCAACAGAGTGGCATAGAGCCACAGGTAGTCGCTCAATACCGTGCCAATCAGCGCGTTGAGGGTCAGATAACCCCACGTGCTGGCAGCAGGCCATGTGAACACTTCCAGACCCGTGAAGTGCAGGATAAAGAACCAGGGCCACAGCAGAAAGGCGCTGCACACGCCCACAAACCCAAAGAACATGGTCATGTCCAGGCGCTTGTCGGATTTGATACGACGCTCCAGGAACACCAGGTATACACCGTACAGTGCAGCCGACAACAGGGCAATCATATCACCCACCGCCACCCATTCCAGGCCGTTGTTTTCATTGGTTGGTTCGGGTGCGGCTGACGGATCGTCCGCGGAGTGCTGGGCGTCAGACATGGTTACCATGACAACGCCACCAATGGACATGATAATGAAGACGATCTTTACCAGAGAGAAACGCTTATCGTCCGTACGCAGAAGCATATGCTCTAGCAACATCGTCCAGAAACCTATGCGGGGTGCAAACGTATCACAAAACAATCAGTACAAGACTATCTGTGCACATCCCTGTCTACCCCCTTACCATGGCGTCATGTTCACCAATATCAAATGGTGACTAAACCCGAGCAAGACACAAAGCATAGATAGCCCAGTAATCCCGCACACAGCACATACCTGAAGTGGAACTGATGATAGTGACGGACGACACGCTGGTCAGAGATAGTGCCAGGTTGAAGGCATAGTTACCCAGGAACCACAACACAGAGAACACCGCAGCGGCATGGAACACCTATGCAACAGGGAGAGACAAGCCCCGCAGGTTAGGCGGTTGTTGGTTGGGGTACAGTATGTGGGAGGCAACGAGAGGGGTAGCCAGCATGTCAGTAGGGTACTGCCACTGTGTAGAACTACACCTCAATGATGAGACACGAACAAGCAACAGGCTGGTTGGTATGGGGATCTATGAAGAAACGATTCGATTGAAATACGCAATGCACTCCGGCGTACAAAGCTTTAACATCTACAGGCCACAACACGATACTATTCATCAAACAACACGATACTATTCATCAAACAACGCAATCTCAAAGTGAGAAGGGCCATGCACACCCACCTCCATTGTGCTCATAGGCACATCCGCCACCTGCACGGGCTTGGTTTCCCTGTTGTCTGGGTCTTCTGGTAGAAGAGGGCTCCTGTCTCCCAAGTGATCGGCCCCTGCCTCTGACCGCCAGTACGCCCTGTGAAAAGGTCGGATAAGTATAGTGTCAGCCAAGTAAGCTGATGAATAGCAATGTATGTCCGAAAAGAATTCATAAGACCGATAACAATATATTTACATATATAAATATGCTTATAAGTATATATATATATATATTCATATACATACAATTGTTCATATGTATAAGGGTATGTCTATTTAAAGCAATGTATATGTATGTCGTATATATATATATTGTATGTATGTATGATGCATGTATGTATACATATATATGAATACAAATATAAATATAAAATAATTAGATAAATGTATAAATATGCATCAGGAATACAAATATACAGTTACACAAAATAAGAATAAACTAGAAACTATACATATATATATATATATATATCGCTATATAGATAAAATTGTATATATATTGATAAAGATAAAGTTATAATACATATCTACCACTATTTATCCATCCATTTAGATCGAATATAATACATATATATATATATATATATCGCTATATAGACAAATATATACCTTTAGACTTTAGATAATATATATATACCTCTATCCATCCATCTATATAAATCCAACAAATATATATACACAACACGC
>NW_014038637.1:5000-10161 GCF_001186125.1 Sphaeroforma arctica JP610 | reverse complement strand
CAGGGCTTTTTCAAACAGCGGATACTATCTCTTTTGAGGTTACATCAAGGTAATAGTGATATATAAACAGTAATTTAATGAGCTATTTCATGATCGAAACAAAATAGCAGCTTGCAAAATCGTGAGCATATAAATATATATATATATATATATATATATATATATATATATATATATATATATGTATGTATGTATGTATATATGTATGTATGTATGTATGTATGTGTATATAGATATAGATATAGATATAGATATATATATATATATATATGTGTGTGTGTGTGTGTGTAAGTACACGGACTTGCCACGCACGACTGTACATGAATTTGGCCGTCCAAGTCCACATATTATAATAGTGCAATGTACATACCTTGCAACGCGCACTTTTCCGGCCATTTGCAAGTTCTCGCAAGTATATTGATACCAGTTTCTAAGTGCAATAGGGTCGGGCACTGGCACGTATTTGTAGAACAACAGCACGGTGCTTTCTCCAGTTCGTGTACCATTACCACTTGCTGTCGATTGGATACAATGTCTGTTGTCTGATAGTACATACACAGGCTTATGTGAAGCATATGCTGCAGGCTTACTACATGTAGATAAAGGGTCCTGAGTATGTGATGTACGTTGTTTCTCTATGCCCTCGTTGCTATCGTCATCTTTGCTCAATGCTTCGGATTCTCCTTCAGTTGTTCCATCGCTGCTGTGTTTTTGTGAATGCTTGTTTACATTCTCTAGTACTTTCGCAGGTAAATAATCGCATTCACTCACGATTGGCCATCCCTTGGGCACCTGATAGTCTATAGGCATAGTCCACTTCTCACCTCTGAGCTTAGCATATTCACCGCGTAACCTGGTACATTCGGCGCTTAGTAACTCGTCTGCATGTGATGCAAGTTCCGTAGTATGTGTTCGGGCCATATGCTGACGCAGAACACTCTGATCTGTGTATGTCAGGTCGCAACACTCCCATTGCTGTGCATCCTCGGTGTGTGCCTCGACTATTCTGCTGCGTTTCATGCGGTGTTCAGTACTGGGGTGTTGAGTGCTAGACTGTTGTTTTCCAGCAGCACACTCTTCTATATTGTCAACACTGCTATTGTCTAGACACAGCTTACCACTGTATTGTGTTGTGTAAATTACATCATTACTTCCTTTTTGTGCCTTTCTCAGCGGATGGTCAATATTTGAATCCGGATTGCGGGGTGCGAGTGCATGCCTGTGTACCCACTCGGTAGCTGCCAGCCGCTTCATCTTGGCGCGTAGCTTTTGTATGGTCTTCGCGTCTAAATCTGTCATCTGAGATATATAAGCGTATTGTTAGTGTTCTTATTACGACGGAAAGGTACAATGCCACAAACTTTGCCTCCTATATATCCTACATATGCCTACCGCGTCGTTTATAAGCAGCGTACCCTACTAGGTCCTATGAGCCTCTTCCATAGCCGTCTAAATTGTCATTCACACATTTTTTTGGGGGTATATACACACGGTAGAAACCCTATACCCTAAACCCTGGTTGTTACTGAGACCAAGAGACCTAAAAACAACTGAAAATGTTGCCGGGCGCTCCGGACGTGTCATGCCTCGAGCGGCAGAAGATAAGGATCTTTCAGTTTCTGCGTTGAGAATCTGCTGGAGAGCCTTTTTACGATATAATTTCCATATATGTATGACTGTAAGTACATCTGGAATTCCAGTAAATACTTCGGTGGTGAGGTAAATAGGGTTTTGAACACCGGTTGAGACCTATACAAATTAAAAACCATGTCGACTGACATGACAAGCGACAGCTACAATACCCTCATCACTGTGTTTGAGATGATCGCAACCACTTCATATGCACTCGCTGGTGCTATAGGTGGGGCCAAAGATGGTTGCGATGTCGTAGGCATGACTGTATTTGCACTGCTGCAAGCGTGTGGAGGCGGTACTATACGCGACTTAATAATCTATCAGCCTGTGTTCTGGGCGTCAGACGCAATTTTCATATACATCAGTATAGGAGCCATGTTCCTCATATACACGTATACACTATTCCGACAGGCTCATTGTTTCCCAAGGTGAGTCCGATCACAGTAAATGTCCTGGATACCTATCCGTGGAGACGTTAAGGAATACTATAGTGTGTGACAGTACAGTGCTTCCGTATTGTTTGGCTCTTGATTGCCATTTTCGCGAGTAGAAATTTAGGAAGTACTAGGTACCAGTCTTGTGACATTCATGAACATCATGCGAACGCTGCTGTTTGTTTTTCCATGTTCAGGTGCCACTGATAAGCTTCGTTTGTCGTATATGATCACATGAATATTAACTATTGTCTTCAGCAGTATCTGCATTCACTATGCGGATGTACAATATATGGGTATATTTCAACACGTGTATATCCATCAAGTGAATACAAGGATAGCTACCTTTCAATCTTAATCAGTTTGTAAATGTGTATGTACTAGTCTGCCAGCGTAAACTTTGCAAGATTACATGCACACACACACACATATATATATATATATATATATATATATATATACTAGTGTCAAATAATTTGTGATATACACCGTCTCGGAAATATTTCGTTTTGCGTGTATGTTACCTTGTCTTCAAATGTGACTATAATTCGAACGTATACAATGGTAAATACTTGACACTGGAACTGGATGTGCGTTTATATTGATTTAGATATTATCTATATCCGTCCATGGGCCTGAAAATGTTACTATAACAATTTAAAATTGATGTTTTTTTGTCGCTAATGACATAGCCCACTTACTTGGACAATAGCAATGACTATTTTCAAGTTGAAAACAATGAAGATCTTCGCGTTCGAAACATTGGCTGAGGAAACTTACATCACTTGTTTCCTGGTCTGAAATCCATCAAGGACAATATCGATCGGACGCATATTCTGGCTATAGAGAGGAGGAATGCCAAGTCTCAGTTTTTGTGTATTTTTGTTGAATACAAATCGTTCCCATCTCACTGTACAGTATGTGTTTATATGCTCGCATGTATTTACGTACACAGGCATTTACCCGAATATATTTGCATTTTTCCTTGTATGCCGGGTATGTGTTTGTGATAACTAGTGGGTATTGGATTAGAAAAATGAAAGACCGCCGGGGTGAGAGTCTCGGAGTTTGCTACTATTGTTGCCTTTGTCCCATGCAATCATCTGGATCCTTCTTCGCTATTCGGCCGAGTTTCTTGTTGGAATTGTTACACATGCATCAGAGCTCATGTATTCAATGCTCCGTACCTTGCAGCAACTACCTCATGTATGTAGAAGCCGTCGGTTTGGGATCATTTGCTGTGATCGGCACCTCGAAGACCATTCGCTCGGGGTTCCCATTTATCACAGCCGTGTTCATGGGCGTACTTACAGGTATTGTATTTTGTGTGTGCTGGACGTCACACAATTAAGTACGACTACCTGTTCTGCCTATATACGCGGTACTCGCTTCGGTGTCGTTGCATTGGTATCATACATATAGCGGCCATTAGCAAGCTAGTTCCCTTTAAAGTGGGACGCACATATGTACGTAGCTGGTATTGATATCAACGGTGATTGTAGATGGACACACTAGCCACAACTTCCTTCAACACGATGCAAGTCTTTGTTTAGATAGTCTAACTTAGTTTTATTTTATAGGTAGTTTTATGCTTCTCTTTTTCACTGCAACCTAAAAAAATTAGGAGTATTTCGTTATGCATCACAATGCTGCGCTCAAATCGACCGCTACAATGTACGTTTACGTCTATACAGGCCTCGTTAACCTTCACCACCAATGTATTACACCCGTGTCTCGTGCGCTTGTGTCAGAGATTAGATGACGTTTGATCAAACGTTGTGCTTATTTAGTCTATACGTTAACGAAGACTTGATTGGATTCACGAAACTTGCTCATCTCAATCAGGTGCAGGCAGTCTTCATATGCCCATATCGCAGAAAACAATGACACTCAATGCTCCCAAGATTCTGCTAACGCCGTGGGCATAGTTTACATGTTTTCCAATACAACCCAATACATCGCCAAACTCTACACATTTGCTGTATAGAGGAATGACAGAACATATATACAGTCTTATGCACTATACATCCGAAACACACCCTGCATAACTGATCCATAGAAAATAAATTGACCTCGCACTATGAATCCTTTTCAAATCACTACACAAATATCATTCTCAATATGATCATATTCTGATTTTTTACACGTCAGCGACCAATACTGTTTTCAAGAAAGATATTTACAACTCTTTCCACCATACTATACAGACTTTGCTCACAGTTGAAACACTCTTCTTATCTTCAGCAAACACTGCACAACTGTAATTTGCAGGAACGGGCGGTGGGCTCATGCGAGACACACTATCGGGAAGGATACCAATCGTCTTCCAGAAAGATATAATTGTTTTATCTTCGTTCACGGGGTGCATGCTGTTCGCAACCGTAGTCGTTGCGGGTAAGTGTAATTTGTTTTAAGTTAAGGTCCATGAAATGTATCTGTGTTACAGGGCTACTCACTAGACAACATAACTCCATATCAACTTAGCGCGTACTTTAGTGGAGAACTCACACATTGCATGCCACCTTTGCATTGCAATATCAGTGCCTCAAATATCGAACGAGTGGTACGTAGTGCTGACGGTCTGTACAATATTCCTCATCGCTGCGATGCGGATACTTGGTACCGTCTACTCTGAGTACATGCCGAGGCCAAGGTGATTTCAGTTCAAGTGCTTATTTGGTGATGTCTGCTGCTTTTAAATGTACCATTTCCCAGCTGCATTCTACTATAGAAGATGCTTTATTAGTATAGAAGGCGAGATGAGACTTGATGTTTCGATTGTACTTTCTTGTATTTAAAGTTGGAACTGGACCGCTATTTGGTGCAAAATTATATCTCACCTATCCGAGGGACGATTGCATACCCTTCATTTCAAATATTTCGTACCTAGCTCACGATTGTATCACGCACACGTGCTGCTATCTATATACTATATGCTTCAACCGTCTGCACTATATTCGTCAGAGATTGTGAAATTTCCAAACGAACAAGGGGTGCGAAATGAATGACACAAAGTCATTGGCCTAGGATCCGTGTGCCAATATTATTAAGTACCTTTCATTTCTTTATAATCTAGACATTTGATATGACCT
>NW_014038638.1:8677-10165 GCF_001186125.1 Sphaeroforma arctica JP610 | reverse complement strand
AATAAATAATATATATATATATATATATATATATATGTATTATTGAATATACATTTACATATATATATATATATATATTCAATATATCGCCACAGATGAATTGTAGAAGCCGGCTTCGTGAGTGTTTACTTGAATCAGCGCGCACACACACGAGTTTTTTTCTGTGCAATTAATCCACTACATAAATATGTTTGTGGCACTTCACTGTATACTTTCTAAAAACGGTTATAGTGCAAGGTGTGTATCAACACATTTCGACCACGCGTATACACCCATGGAAGTTATTCCTGCCGCTGACTTCTCAATTTGTCTATTAAACTCAATACTGCTACAGACACTGCTCTGTACAGTGTCAGAAAGATGACCTACCCGAGCACAAGGATGAATGCATCAGTATCAAAAGTCAAATGCGCAAGCTTCAAGTAGAGGAAGCAAAGATGCGGGCGTGCCGTGACTTCGGTTTCCGTGTGAGGGAAGAACCGGTCGACATGTTTGTGGCACACACTGGGCACTTCTGGGGGATCTTTGAAACGCGCGATTACTGCCGAGCACGTTTAGGACTGGCTACAGATCTCAGCTACTTGGCACACGAATACGAGGTAAAGCCCTTGTTGGAGAAGATGTTGGACCATCGTCTGGAGCTGCTGCGGTTGATAGCTTCGGATGATTTAGGCCTGCGCTACACTGTGCCGTTTGATCTGTTGAATGTCAACAGAGATGCGGATTGCTACACATTTATTGAGCATTGGGTGAAGGTTGACGGAGATGATGTCTCGCATATACACGAAAACTCTACAGAAGGCCAATGGATCTCCTAAAGGTCAGGATGTGGACAGGTTGAAAGATGTGTTTGAGGGTGCAGAATACGAAAAGTACTCTTCACTTGCATTCCTGGCCGCCATGAGCCAGATCAAACTACGCAATATCGCACAGTACGAGTCGGAGACGAAACAAGCGAATAAATTTGCTGGGACTTCGTCCGGTAAGAAGATAGGCCCAGATGCTCTTGAGCATGTGCAGCACCATCTCCTGACCACTGCGGATGGCTTGAAACTCACAGCAGAGGTTATAGAGGAACAGGAACGACACTTGAACAGATACTTCCGCATAATGAATGAGAATATCCCTACTTTCCTGAAGGCGATTGTTAATCCTGGGCCGCTGATGTCAATGTCCCCACCGGATTCCTGGGGCACATGCACGCGTATTCCTGGGGCACATGCACGGATTGAGCGCTTGGTGGGAAAGAAGCCCACATATGACTGTAGTATGGATTAGCAGGATGGCTGCAGCAGTTGTGCATATATAATAGCAAACTCGTACATAGATTTAAATGCATCTATCTGTGAAAGGAATGGTACTACAAGGCCATATGCATTATATATATATATATATAATTTAATATAAAATGTCATATAGTTCTATATATCATATATATATATATATATATAATTAAATAATAAAACGACATAGTTCTATATATCAGTA
>NW_014038638.1:0-8443 GCF_001186125.1 Sphaeroforma arctica JP610 | reverse complement strand
TAATTAAATATAAAACGACATAGTTCTATATATCAGTAATATATTTATATATATATATATATATATATATATGTGTGTGTGTATGTAAGTATGTATACATATGTATTATTACGTATAAAATGACATATAATAACATATATATATATATATATATATATATCACATTTCAGGGAAAACAAAAAAATAAACATGATTCGACGGATATTCAATATGGTTGAATTGATAAGCGATTACTTCTTATACACGACAAACATTCTACCTGATGGCAGCCACCGGCTATGACTATAGACCAATACATGCAATATGTTTTCTGCACTGCAAAGTGAATATATATTTAATCTGGGTTTGTCGCCAAAGAACCTCCGTATGTCTCTCTACTAGTTAGTAGTAAAATGTTTACTATTTAGTAGTAAAGTGCCTACTATTTTTGTCTACTATTTAGTAGTAAAATATTTACTATTTAGTAGGAAAGTGCTTACTATTTATGTCTGCTATATAGTAGTAGTAAAGCGTATATTATTCATGACTACCATGTAGTAGTAAAGTGCCTACTATTAATGTTTACTTTTTAGTAGTTAAGTGTCTATTATTCAGTAGTTCTGCTATTCAGTAGTAAAGTGTCTGCTATTCAGTAGTAAAGTGTCTGCTATTCAGTAGCAAAGTGTCAAGTGTCTGCTATTGATGTCCACTAATTAGAAGTATTAATATTAAATTGTCGAGTGTTGGCAATTTCAAGTAGTAAAGTCTAAAGTGTCTACCATTTAGTAAAGTGTCTACCATCTATCATAGGGTTGTAAAGTGTCTACCATCTATCATAGGGTTGTAAAGTGTCTACCATCTATCATAGCATAAAAACTGTAAAGTGACTACCATCTGTCATAGTATGATACATCGTAGGAAAAATGTCTACTAATAAATATCTCAGAGTAGTATTGCCTAGAAGTGTCTACTATTTGTTCTTCCGGCATCGCCATCACTGAAAGTCTTCACCCACCTGGGCCTGCCGCCTGTGCCCTGTGAGGCTGTGAGTGTGGGGCTGTGGGCCACGGGCCACCCCCGGCCCCAAAATTAAATTTCTTTTCAGTGTCTTATGATATCAGTAAGAACTAATCAGAGTCAAGATCACGTGTACCAACGCTTCAGAAGAAAATATAAAGGTGATTTTTTAATGTGTAGCTCACTAGCTCTGAACTCCGAGTTCGCCAAAGAGTATTTATAAATGACATTCCTGTTGATGAGTCATGTATATATATTTAAACCCTATGTATACTACACACTCTAACCGCCAATTCGTTAAAAAGGGGTACAACACAATTTTTTTCATAAACGCTTATTTGTTCGAAATACAAAACGTTTATTCAAGCTAAAAGACTGGTAAGAAATTGACTTTATATATCTGTGCCTGAAACGGACACCCGAAGCTGAAGGTCAATTGTCAGAAATATTTAAGCCCCAGGGCTGCGAATGAGCATCCACAGTGACAACCATAGGGCGGCCAACACGATGTAAACGTTTAACGTTAAAACAAAATTATTCGAGTACATCTGTACATACGTTTCAACGCAAAACGTACTGGGGCTAGCACAGCTGCTGGCAAGTGGCACAGCCTGAGTGAGCCTACTCCAGGGATTTAGAGAATCAAGAACGACTGACCTCAGCTCGTTAAAACGTTCTTAAAAGACCATTTTGCGTTTGTGTCTGATTTTTTTTTCGGGATTTCAACTAGAAGGATGTCAGTTACTTTTTACGATAAAACGGCGTTGACGTTAAACGGTTACTGCATGGGGCAACCGAATTGACAGATGTCAGAGATCAGTCAGATAACTACACCGGCGAAAAAAAAACAAGAAATACCTCGAGATAGTTGGGCCCGTGGGGACATTCATACATTTTAAAAGTGTTCAAGTTCATATCCATATAACCGGTAGCCGTAAGGTTTCCTATTAAATGAGGATCACACATCCACCTAATAACGAATACGATAGCTACACACAAATAATTCAGCATGACCTCTACGTTCAATGAGAATGGCCTAGCTCGGAATGTGACTCTACTTACTTTTCTAAGTATGGGCCTAGCGTATTACCCTACTGCGCTGATAGCCATGGCGGTACTGACTATCAGTTGGTACGTCTGGGACAAGTATTTTGTGCTCCCATCATACGGAAGGCGATCATCCAATATAGTTTTGGGTAGGTTGTTATGTTTTCAACTGTTAGTAGTTCCAATTATATTGATGTGTTTCAGAACAGAATTAAGTACAGTGTGTAAATATATCCAGACATTCTGTTCTGCCGTTAAGTTTTAGGTCAATATAGCTTCTGGTATGTTATTTGCCTAAAGTATATGTAATTGTGGTTACCGATAGCGATGTGCAACAATAGTTTCAATATCTGTACAGAGTATGTACAAACGGTATTCCAAAACCTTATTTTTACGCATACTAATATGTACTAGTATGTACGTGTCACTGATATATATATAAGTAGTCACCAAGAGAATGTTGTTCATCCAATTATGAACTGATCACGATGATTATAGTTAATCCTTTTTAACATAGTGTACACTTTTTCAAATGTGTATCTGCTAAAGAATATATTTGATATATTTATATATATATATATGTATATATATATATATACATATATATATATATATATATATATATATATAATTATATATATATACACTAGTGCATGGTGTCTTCAGGGAACGTTCGTCATTACGTGTGCTATATCGATATTAATGTGGGGGTTAATAACACTTTTGTATATTGTTTTCAACACAGACATGGCATCTTTGGAAAACGTTGGTCGCCACTTAGACCGTTTTTCCAAAGATATGAGTGTCAAGGGCACCTGGAAGATACGACCGCATACCACCCATAGGATTTCCATCAGAGACGGCGTCACTATTCTCTACCATGTGCTGGTATGCTTTGTTTAATATGTATGATTTCATATATATATATATATATATATATATATATATATATATATATATATATATATATATATATATATATATATATATATATATATATATGTATATGTATATGTATGTATTTTGTTATTCTTATTGTTATTGTAATTGCCATTATTCTTTTTATTTCAGATGTACACTTGCACATATAACCATGTGCTGGTCTGCCATATATAAAGCTATATTTGTGCCTATGTATTGTATTATCTGGTATGTGAGTGCTTGGCATGTCCCAAGTACCGTTTGTCTCTACCATATCCTGTGATATTTAAGGCTGTTTGTGCATGTGCACGTGGATATGCTCGTGCACACATGCAATTGGTCCCTGTATTGCATATGCCTCTTGCCTTGTGGTATCACTACCATCCACCCTGTACTGGTAAGCTAAGCCTATATATGAACTTTCGTATATGCACTTATATATGCATATTTTCCCAGCGTATGATATTATAAATTGGCCGTCAAACCCCTTGGTCAAGCGCTGGTATGTATCACATCTGCACAAGTCTCGTTCTTAGAGTAGGTACTGGCTATTCTTCAAGCGTACTATATCACTACATCTCATGGCCCAGCTGTACTATGTGTGCTCATCTTTCATCGCTTCAAGTGCGATAGGATGCCCCATACTTTATCATATATATTTGCATATGTAGTACATGTATGTACTCATATATATATATATATATATATATATATATATATATATAGTATAGGTATGTACTAATCTCAATCCCTATGCTCGTCAGGCACCAAACGACCCGAAATTACGCAACAAGAAGGTGATGCTGTTCTGCTCTGGGTTAGGCGTTCATGGTTTCCATGCCTTCACTCCGTTGATACACTTTTACGGCCCGGAATGGACCTACATAGCCTGGGACTATCGGTGTGTGGCGCATACTTATCCTCTACCAGTGCATGAAACTTGTAGAGATTACTTGGCTGTGCATCCCATAGCAACCTGTGTTAGACGCACATGCGGTAGTTAGGCACCATGTGTTCACGAGTATGTCCTGCTCTACTACACTGGTGGCTAGTTTTCATATCCAGGTGGCGTGTGCCTCTTTACAACAGATGCAATGGACCTACATCTGACACGTGAGCTCACTGACCCACACCTAGGCACAACCAAGCTTCTCTGTGAGATGTGGGTGTTATATCATGTGTGCATTACGCGTCCCGTCGCGAGGGTGTGTGTGGCATTGTGCATACACTGATGCAAGCGTATGCCTATCATTCACTGGCAGAGGATTGTTCGGCTCATCCGTGCCTGAGAACCCCAGACATCTGGCCATCCACGAACACTCCAAGGACGCCAAGGAGATACTGCAACATATGGGCATTGGCAAAGTGGACGTCTGTGTGGCCCATAGTATGGGTGTGCAGGTGGCTCTCGAGTTTGCTCTGTTATATCCAGGTAGGTTCATGGACATCTGGCTGTGTGCGTGTATAGATAGTCTAGTTAAAAGATGCACTACAGTGCATGGACAATAGTCGTCTGGATGTGCGTGTGGCGTATACTTTGGGTGTGTAGGTTGCCATGGAAACGGCACTGTTCTATCTGGGGATGGCATCTCTGTGCTCGACATTCATACTACATACAATAGTCGGATGATATACGTGACGACTAATGAGGCACTCCAGCACAAAGGCATTGGTATAGTGGCCCTGTGCCTGGCCCATGGTATGAGCGTGCTTGTCTCATAGAAACTGCACTGTTCCAGCCACGTGAGGTGTGTCAATCGCTCCACCGCCTTTTTCGCTGGTAGGTGGTAGTTAGGCACTATCGCACTTGCTTAATAGTAGTATAGTGTAGGCCCAGTCTTTTGCCAGGCCGTACGTTCTATACACCTTATTACGGATAAATGGAACACACACACTATAGCCATACACAGCATGCAGTCAGAAATTCGTAACCATGGCAACCCACGTTTAACAAGCACATTTCGACTCATTCTGGTGCCGAACTTCACCCTGCGCAGAGGTGCCGCGCAGTCTGGTAATGATCAATGGTACACACGGCAAAGCATTCCACACGGGAGGACAGCCGTTCTTCCGACTACCACTGATGGGCGATATAGTGTACCATCTCATGACCTTTTGGGTGCAACGCCCACACTATATTGAGATGTACATCAAGCAGAGTATGTTCATCATACTGGAGTGGGTATGAAGTATGTGGGTTGCAGTGGGAGTGTATATTAAAACGTTGTATGTATATGAGTATGTATCAAGTATGTTGGTTATAGCGTGAGTGTATATTATGAATATATATATATATATATATATCTATCTATCTATCTATATATATATTATATATATATATAATATATATTATATATATATATATATATATATATATAAAATATATTTATATATATATATGCCAAGTAAAGTTTGCTGTATTCTTCATGTATTCTGAGAATCGTGTGTTCTTAGCACATACTTCTATGAACATAATAAAATCATGTGTTCAACTTGTTTTCTCTTCACTATTCTTTTACCATTTGACTGATTTACGCCCGTTCTTGAATATAATAGTTCGGTACATCGCCCTGTCCCTGGCCCGCATCTACGGCTATCTCTTCGGCAACAAGTATCTCAAGGAGATCATGGGCAGCCACTACATGGAGGACTTTGTGCAGTGTTATCTGTACGATGCCAATGCGGGCACTATTCAGGCATTCTTCCGGACGTTCTTGGAGCTGGACGCTCATAGTGTGTACCATCTCCTGAGTGAGGTCAAGCAGCCTACACTGGTAATCTCAGGGCTGTTGGATGTGATGATCCCGGCGTATTGTGGGTCAGAAATGGCAGCGCAGATCCCCACTAGCAAGTTTGTATTGGGTATGTCTTTTATTTTGTTGAGGTTACTTGGGCTCGTTAACGGGTGATAGGGTGTATCTGAATGAAAGGAGTGAAAGGAATGTTCTTATTGGTATATGTATGAGCTAGCGTCTATGTAGCTTCCATGGCCACCTGGCAGCGCGTGCGTCTGTTGGCCAGAAGATATGGACAGCTGTTATTGCCGATTTGCACAAGTACGATAGACATCTTTGCTAAACCTGTACTGTACATTGCTTGCGGACGTGATGCCAATACAATCCGATAGTAGAATACTAAGATTAGTGGTATAAGCCCTGTAAAATATATGGCAAAGGTCCTGTAACATAAATCGTAAAAGAATGTAATATATATGGGAAAGGTCTATATACATGGTAAAGGGTCTGTGACATATATAATCAAGGTATTGTACTGTTTATGGGAAAGGTACTGTAGTATGTATCGTAAAGGGCTTGTGATATATATGGTAAAGATAATTTAAAATATGTATATTAAAAGTATGGTAATGTATATAGTACAGGTAGTGTAGTATATTTTTATTAAGGGTAGTGTAATATATATGGTAATGCTTAATACATATCGTACAATTCTTGTAATACATAGTGGGGTTCCTATAGTATATACAGATGCACTACGATTCCCACACAAAAGAACATGACAGTTGCCATGCCTTCTATTTCTGGGCAATGTCAAGTTTCCCATATATATAATATTACACAAATAGGTCAAATAGTCCCAAGATGCTAATAAACTTTATGCTATCATAATTGCACAGATTGGTGGTCGGCGCATCTCACATTGTTGGAGAACCCGTGGCTGGTAGTGGCTAGCACAGCTAAGTTCTTAGACCAACACAACATCGCACACGAGACGAGGCGACTATCCAACCACGATTTATAACCAGAGACGCTTGAGCCGGTAGATACCCTGTACTCTAACGAGTCATGAAAGCCGTAGGTGATGTGCAAACGTATATGCTGTCGTGTGCGTTGAGTACCGAGTGCACGTTTCATACGTCTAAGGAAGGAAGGTGTACGGATGCAACACCTTCCTGCGTGGGATGTTCGCGGTAAACCCCAAAAGAAAGTATTCGGCTCATTTGTACTACTGACTTAAAGTCTTGGACCGATTCGCTGTACTTGACTTATGTATCAGCTTCCTGTGTCGGATATTCACGGCAATACAGAAGTATGCGACACGTTTTTACGACCATCTGGGTCAGACTGGATGGGCCCGTTTATTCGTCGTATAGCACTGTCCAATGACGATGTGTATACAAACCTCCATGTGGTACATACACGAACACGCGTGCCACCGCTGTAGTACTTAGTACTTCAAGAGGGTCTCAGTCACTGTGGTAGTATCCAAAGACAGCGCTGTGTATCTAGAACGATCTGGTCGGGCTATGTTTAGAAAGCATTCGCGCACAGGCGCACAGGAAGCCTCAGCCCATTCGGATCTATCGGAAGCAGAGACATACATATATATATATATATAGATGCGTTAGCTGCCTTCCTCCACGAATAAAACTAGCCATGCCGTGTCAGGGCCTGGAGGCTTGTAGGTTATGTAGGTTGACCTTAGTGCGGAACAAACATAGCCTTGATGTGTTTGGAAGGGTTATACCACACACTCTCGGGCTCGGCGAACAAGACCTCTTGCACAAATAGGGGCCGCGCTTCTCCGATTAAGAATCGGTTTATACACATTAGAGTTGGACTGCTTTGAAGGAGCCAATAGTCTGATCATAGATCATTCCGGAAGCAACTGGTGATGGCAAGTGAGCTTGAATGGTGACAGAAGAATGTGTATTAAAATAAATAAAATCTCTGGACTATGAATGGTGTAAAAAAAAAAGTGGCCTAAAATATTGCCAATACCTCATGTGGGGTATAAACACCGCCGGGTTGAGGAGCATATATGGGCGATCTTGGTTCATATTCATGTACAAAAAGTACCAGGAGGTTTTTTGTATGCTCACCTACTACATCTCACATCTCTATACAGTATTCAGTATAAATACTATACGAAATTGGTATAGTCAATCAGGTATATTTGATTACACCGTTGTACTTGTGCTCCGCTCAAGCAGAATGCACTGGTCCTAATATTTCAAACCAAACACACGCGACGTATCACACGGATCTACACTGACCATACACGAGCACTACTTTCAGTTATGTTGTTAGTATAAAAATAATTTCGTTGATTTTATTCAGCAAGAGTGCGCGGCAGCCTGTAATTCACATATTGCCTCCCCTGACTGATCTTGATAAATCTTAGAACGGATTCCAAGAGTAGCTGCTCTTGAGCCGCCGTAATTTACTAGCCTCTCAGAAAAGTTCACGTTTTGATGAGTGATCCCCGCCCGTTAGGCTATATAGTATATGTATCGCTACAGTGACTACACTATGACCTTTGATCGTCACACACACTATATATATATATATATATATATATATATGCTGTATATTATATATATATATATATATATATATATATATATATATATATATATATATATATATATATATATATGTGTGTGTGTGTGTATTATATATATATATATATATATATATATATATATATATATATATATATATATATATAGTATACGACG
>NW_014038639.1:2584-10193 GCF_001186125.1 Sphaeroforma arctica JP610 | reverse complement strand
ATATCGCCCACTTCGAACAGGTTCTAAGCAGGCGTACTTGCATTGTCCGACCCCTCCGTCAGAGTTGCAGACGGCCTCGGCTTGTCGTCCAGCATGCTGTGCTTATGAATCAACTTGACTCTAAACTCCATGCCGCTTTGGAAGGTGTATCCACTATATTTCATCACACGATCCAGGTGGGCTTTGCCGTTCTTGGCATCGCCCACACTCAGCGCAATGCCTGCCAGTTCAAAGTGCGCACACGGCATGTGGTAGTTGTCGTACAGTTCGATGCGCTTGCGCTTGCGCAACTCTTTAGCGAGCTCGTTGGAGACATTGATAGCCTGTGGATTGGACGCGAGGGGTGCGTTATTAGTCTGGAAAACGTATTGCGTACATTTAACGGCAGTAACAATCACGGTGTTTGGGTGCTGGGGTATTAATGTAGACGTTAGTTTAGCAAGCAAATAAAACACTATAAGGTACACAGTATAAGACGGCGGAAACGTAGCATCAGAAGGCGAGAATTGGGATTGCCTTAAACGCGCACACACTTTCTTCAGGTAGACCACCGCTTAAATAGAACACAATGGTAGGAAAGGTACACAGTATAAGACAGCGGAAACGTAGCATCAGAAGGCGAGAATTGGGATTGCCTTAAACGCGCACACACTTTCTTCAGGTAGACCACCGCTTCTTTTGAACGTTGGAGGCGCTGCAGATATGCACCTTTGAGCAGATAGCAAGTAGCCATCTCTTCATCTACCAGCAGCATGTGCTTGGACGTCTGGTCAAAAAAAGAGGAGGGGGGGGAGTTTGAATGATGAACAGAAACAGCAGAATATGAATTGGGAAAACTTTGTATATAAATGCTGTTGAAATAAAAAGTTAGATCGGCACAGTTCATAAACAAATAACAAGGGACAGGTGTTTCGGCATAGCAACGTACATATTGGATAAGATTATAATTTGTTCTATACACCCGAAAAAGGCTTTCACCTTTCGATTGTGCAGAATAGAGAGGTTTATAAAAAAAAATTTACGCTTGCCAAAGTTCAAATCCAAAATATTTCGGAAAGGAAAAGAAAATCTTATCATGCAGCAGATCAACATGCGTATCTATCTCCACGACCGAATCGGGTTTATGGTTACGTCAACAACATGTACAGCCCCGTGCCACTGATATCCATTCTATACGCCAAAAGGATACGACCATCTCGAAAAATCACCGACATTGCATCTCTGATCACAGCTACATGTGCCTTCCCAAACACAAAAGCCGACTCACCTTCTTGACTTCATCGACTACCGTTCGATGTCCTTCGATCTCCTTTTCGAAGTCATCCAGTTGCGCTAAACACTTCTCCACATCCGCGAGGGACAGAATCTGATCATTAGTTGTAGAGGCGGGCACATAAAGTGAAAATGCGTCAGTTGGAAGTGCGTCTTGTATACCCACACAGAGACAAAGTGTACAGGCAGATGCAATGCAAGAGATAGTGTTTTTTTTGTCAAGTAATAAATATTCTTTGAAGGCTGACATGAGAGACAAAGAGATAAGACAGATCTGTGGCCTATGCAAGAACCTCGAACACCGCCAAGCAGATAATCTCTGAATTTGTTCTATAAGCACAAAACACGCTATCCTTGAGCAGAGACATCTGTCTTTCCTCAGGTAATAGAGAGTTGAATGGGGACCTAGTAAGCAGTTGCACATGCACACCCCATCTTCTAGAGTACCATACTTGTCAATGAAGTCATAGATGCCTATGTACCCACTATAAACGTCTGCTCACGTAAATCAGCATACGTATTCACGTTACAATTAAACACAGGTGCTTGGACGATTCATCATGAGATTCTCTAGCCTATTTTCGTACATACCTTATAAAATCCAAGCACATAAGTCAGTTCTATGCCAACCAATTTCTGGCATTTCCGTCGCATCAGAGTTTTAACTTTTAATTTCAGATTCTCATCCATGCGTCCTCCAGACCCAACGTCAGACACCATCTGTGGCAAAACAATTTACAGAAATCACACCCAATTGTATGATGGATGTTGTAATCTACGTTAGACACCATCTGTGGCAAAACGATTCGCGTAAATAACACAATTGTATGATGGATGTTGTAATACACATCAGATACCATCTGTAGTAAAACGATTCGCAGATATCACATAATTGTATGATGAATGTTAGATTTACGTTAGACCCCATCTGTGGCAAAATATTGACAGAGCTCACACATATGATGGATGTTGTAATTTACGTTAGACACTAGCTGTGGCAAATGCTGGCAGAGCTCACAAAAAATTGTATGATGCATGTTGTAATTTAAATTAGACACTGATCTCTGGCAAATGTACGCCAAAGCTCATGGACGCACTTACCTTGTAAGCATTCTGGGCCTGGTTGTCAAGCCCGAGGTTCGCACAACACGCGCCGATGAGCACACATGTCATGGTCTTGGAGGTGTAGGTACTGTTCTTATCAATCAGCGGCAGCATAAAGTCCTTCGCTCTAGCGTAATCCTGAGATGGTAAGGAGTGTGCGAAAGTTTATTTGGGGTAACCGTCATGTTAAAACCAGAAGATACAGAAGGACGATACATATACACATTCGACTAATGACAGCAAATCGCGCGACAAGGCCAATCGGTTCCGAGGTTCGTTGTATACCAATCATGCATCGAAAGGACCCATGAGTCCAATGTACTATAACACAACACCAATCGCCCAACAAAGCACGCACATGGATACCCATGGCAACCACAGACCTGTTCAATGAAGTGCATGGTTGCCTGGTCAAACCGCACCCTAAACACCAGATTAGGGCCATTTTCAATTTTCTTGGCCTTCTCAACCACTTGGTCTAGGGCTATTGCCGCGTCTTCGATACGTCCAGTTCGACGCCATACTTGCGTTCCGATCCATTTGATGAAGGTGAGGTCACCCCCGCCATGCTGTGGGTGCAGGAGTATTAGTCAACGGTTTCACATATACGTTTTACGTAAACGGGTGAAAAGTTGTAACAGCTTGATTCGAGACACGTTATAGGCATATATATGATTAGATTCAACTGCTAAAATCGACACAAAAACGCATTGACATGCACAGCTTTACGTAATAAAGTAAAATCGTTTCCGCAATAGTATGGGCACAGATAAGGCCACTATAAACTAAGGTTAGTCGATACACGAGCACGACGCACGCGAACGAACCATACACTCCAAACGCTAGGCTCGGTACGGAACGTGTGTACAAATTCTATTGAAGATATGGTACGAGTGCACCGTTCACCCCTGTCCCTCTATGAATAGACACCCACCTAGACCCTACTGGGTAGCGCAGGCTTCAGAACACCCTTGCAAGTAACAAGCACGACGTTTTGTTAAAGCATACTATCTCTAAGATATCAGCACCACATGGGGTGAGAAAACAGCTACACGAAGGTACCCCACTTATCTCAGTTCATAGCAGACTCGCACACACGCTCACACATACCAATCGCAGCCAAAAGCAAAATCACACACAAACACACTCAAAAACTCTACTCTACGTCCTTGCATGCGGTTCAGTATTGAATCCTTACACAAGCGCATGTCAATCCTAGCTAAAACCATACACAAACATGCACACACACACACCTCTGCCATAATATCATGCACGCGTACAGCTTCTTCCTGTGCCTTTTTATGTTCAGGGTCAAACTCGTTGCTGGCACGCATCAAGGCCTCGAGTATCAGCAGCATACACGATTGCCGCTTGGACATGAGATCGTTGGTTGTGTCCATCACAGAATTGGCCATACGTAGACCTACGTGTGGTAATGATTGTGAGAATATACATATATATATATATATATATATATACATATGAATATGCAGATGCATATGCATATGCATATGCATATGCATTTGTATATACAAATATGCATCTACATATGCGTACTGATATATACACTTTTAGTCAAGACAGTTTATATCGTAGTCTGATACCTGAATAGATGTCTACAACTCTGTGCAGATGAGTGAATGGTGGTGATCCTAAAAATAGTCTCATTTGTTCAGTTTATACTATACGAATTCCATGTATGGTAGGTGTTGGTGTTTGCGTAGGAATCGGATTAGGCAAAAACATAGCTCTAAAGCTATTCAAAACTCATGGTAAATTAGCTTCGTTTTCGGTATTTTAATCGCAGTATCATAGATTCTATATTTTAGAACACATACCACTTAGCATATTTACCTTCTTATAATGCACACTACTAGTCATATCTACCCCCTAAAGAAAACATACTACCAAGCATATTTGAAACACATAACACTAAACATATTTAGAACACGAACTACCAACATTATTTGAACTCTTGATGCTGGTCAGTCTAGATTCGCACACATCTTGCTCTGTTGACCTCATATATGGTAAGATTTACCGTAGCGCGCGCCCAACTAAACACTGACAGAAAGGAGAATAGAAACTGGATCTATGTATCAAACCACACAGACGTATTCCACTACTAAGAAGAATATACGATGTCAAGAGTAGTTATATAGAATGTACACACACACACACACACACACACACACACACATATATATATATATATGTGTTCTTCGGATTGGTTGGGTCGAAAAACAGATAGCTTTGCAAAATAAAAAGCAAAAAACAACAGCCACTGTGACATCCTCAAAAATAACATGTCGGCAAAAATTGATACCATACTACCGAATAGCTTCGATGTAGGGTATGGCCATAAAACATGGGCACACACACCTTCCGTTCTATTCACCTCGAAAGCAGCTGGTTTTGCGATATACGGAGACAAAGTAGGAGCACTAACAGCAACAGAAGCCACAACTTTCCTCGATATAGACGCAATTAAATAATACATTTTCGAGAAGATACTGTATAAGGTACGACCTAACGACATACACAAACTTTCCGCCCCGTTTGTGCTCAGTTCGTGCCCAAAGCAGCCACTTTTAAAATATACAGGAACAAACTAGGAACACCAACGGCAAGGTGGGGGCAGCTGCAATCCACAATACACACACTATTGAATACTAGAGTATAGAGAAGATATATGGTATAGTATGGCCATTCAGCATGCACATACACACCTTCCACTTTATTCGCCTCGAATCCGGCGAGCTTCGCAATAAAGAGTGCCGAACTGGGGAGCACCGACATGAAGAACAGAAACTGCGACACTCCTGTATAGCCCATCGTCCGGGCAAGCTGTATAGTGCGTATTGTATAGACGATTCGTCGTTAAACGTAGTTTTTCATTTATAGTTACAGATATACGATAAAATAGGCTGGTTTGTGTTGTTCTAGACAATTTTTTTTTTGAATTTTGAATTTGTGCCCAATATCGGGTGCCGTAAGACTTCTGTCTGAGTTGATCTGATTTGTGTCTTGTATCAGACAACTAGAATGTGCGGAGGTACGACATACATAATGGTTTCCCATCAAACCAAAAAGGTGGAATGATTGGATTAGAAACACCCCACAGGCATGACTATGGGTGTGTGCACTACAACATACAGCAACCTCAATACCACAACTATACGACAATGAACAATTCTGGTTGATCCTGCGGCGTTAAACTCAATCAAATGCTAGAAGACTGGGGGTACGTGAATAATGAGATAGACACTTTCAATACTTGGCCAAGCCAATACAACCACCGTATACTATATCCGTACAACCCCCCCCTCCCCCCACTCTCGCCCCTCCCATACCATGAGGTCAGAATCGTTCTCGTCTGTGAATTTGCGCTTGGAAATCTCCGCAAAGCCTTTCCAACTGGTGCGCAGATTCATTGCCCCACGCATGTAGTTGTGCAGCCCAAAGTTAAGCAAACCAGACATCAGCGATATCTGTACACCAGTGAGAAAGTAAGAATAAGAATATAACACGACACGACCATTTGCTCAACACATTTTCACACTCAAACACACAAACGCACACAGACACACAATAAAAACACGAAGACATATATAAAGGCATATATAAAGACATATATATATATATATCCAGAGCTGATTTATCCCGTCCTAATTGCAGTGGTGACAGACCGATCAAATCTAATACATGCCGCGCCACCGGTACACACGCACAAACAGACTCACGCACAACATTTCAGTAATTCGCATCGCCATATGACATAACGTACGACACAAGAAATACACGACACACAAACGTTCGTCGATAGCTTTACATTAGTTTCGCGCTGGAACATTTTTCGACCCATAGCTGACGCATTCTATATAGTAACATCCCCACAGGTACACACCCACAGACAGATGCACGCTCAGTATTTCCAGGAAGACTAATTGTTATATTACATATACCCGTGCTTGAATAGTAGCGCGGGCAAATGAATGCTATGGGTTTCACTTGAAAGATGTTATAGTAGACCATAGCTGACGCATTGATCAACATCACCACAGGTGCACATGTACATACTGACACAAGGACAAACAATACTTCAACCATACGACATTAACAGATGGCATTACCACATCACATAGTCATACGACCCATGCACATACATGTGCTTTCATAGCATCTGTGACCAGAGAGGATGCTCTGGTTTTCCCTTGAAACCTTTTGCGGTCAGCCATTTCTGACGCATGGTCGCAACGAGTCAGGCCATCCTTCGCAACGGTCTGTGTACCAAAGAAGCTGAACCGATACATCGCCGATTCCGCGTATCTGCCAGATTCAGGGATAGGGTAGGTGTTAGGGTTTGTCGGTGTTGGGTAATAAACAATGATGAAATACATGCACAAACCAATAGAGACTGAATTGATGGGTGAGAGTTGAGTGTGCTTGTAGCAAAAATAAAAGTGAAGAGATTGGTGAGCTAAGGTGTACGTATCAGAATATAAAGTCTCAAAGATAGATAATAGAGTCTGAAGATATGTTCGGGATTTTAAATTATACCGTCAAATCGGAGTGAGAAAATAGGAATAAAATGAGGGAGAAGTGGGTCTCTATACATGAAAATGGCAGTGAACGAAAGGTGGGGGTTGAACGTACATAGAGGAAGATAGGTCATGAGATTGAGTATGCGAGGAATTAGGTCACAGGGACTGCATTTTATTCTAAAAATGTTGTATACTCATTTGGAGTGAGAGACAAGACAGCAGGGAATGTACATAGTAGCCAATAACCCAAGACTGCGTAATAAACACATAGCTCAACACGATCACTACGCCGGTGCGCCGTTCTATTACATCAATACCTACCTTTGAAACAGTACAATGTAAATGTAACATGTTTGCCAAGCTTGTATGACACCAAAACAACACGGAGCCTCATACCTAAACCTCTGGAACATCAAAAAAACACATACATCGGCCTATTTATGTATAATGCGCTAAGAAATGCTGAATACAAGAACGCTGCCTTACTATGCACAAACCTCGAAGAAAACTAGCTATACTTTTGCGACATGGATAAACTACTTAAGCACACCTACACCGGCATCGACGTAGACAAATATATACAGATATAGGTAGATATATATATATATATATATATATATATATATATATATATATATATATACTATACTATATACTATACTAACTAATAAATAATAAATAAAGTAAAT
>NW_014038639.1:0-2564 GCF_001186125.1 Sphaeroforma arctica JP610 | reverse complement strand
CGCGGCTGACCTTGGTGTGCGGTTTTAGGTATTCGTCAGCGGTATCAAACTGACAGTCCCATATAAGAGTCACTACATAGTTGTCATCATAAGACGGCATGGATGGTAGTTCTTTAGAGTTTGACTTAGTAAGCTTGGATTTCAGAGATGTTTTGGACTTAATCGATGATGCACTAGTGATGGAGGCACTGTTGAGGCTCTGGATTGATTTAATAAAACAGAGGGGGAGGGGAGTAGATCAATAATGAATCCCAAATGGAAGGTACATCAGACCAATTCGGATAATCGGCCAAGTGTACGGTTTCCAGCATGATAAGCGAATATCAGTATGAACCAGAAACATATGTTGTTCAAAAGGCTAGTCACGATGATTACTAACAACTTGCCCAGTATATCATACGACAGGGACGTGATCTTATAAGCAATTGAATTCGTGACACACATCAAATAGAGTCACATGCCTTGTAATGTATTGTCATTTGCCACAATGTACTACTCAGATGTCCAGTGTTAGTCTTTATTGCCAACAGACAGCTCGAACAAACACAAACTCCCACGCTATGAAGGAACCGAACTAGTGACTTCATATACCCGCTGACTAATATAGTTACCTTACGTACTATTACCGACAATGATGCACTTACCTGAGCTGATGCAGGTACGGGGGTGTTGTTATCGCTCATCTTTGCAGGCTTCTGAACAGTTACAGGTGCGGTCACACTGGGGGCTGATAGAGACACCGATGACATCCCCCTGCGGATACATATACAGGAGCTATTAGTCGGGTGCTTAAAAACACGTGCGACAGTATGCTGAAAAGTGGGAGTGCCCATCTAGATTTCATTCCACAGAGTTGAATAGGCATGGCAAATAAAATCACTTTTGCGTTCTTACCCGGTGTCAAAAAAGGTATCGATGTCAAAAGCTCTTACAACTGCTTCAGACAATATAGTAGAAGTTAACGAGCACAGAACTTGTTTGCAATATATAGGAAAAAGCAAACAATAGGTATGGAGTGAATTTTTGAACGTGAATTCCATACTGTTATATGTGAAATTGTACAGGGTTATATGCATACGCTAAGAAATCTTAAACAGAGATATATATATAGCTACAATATCTAAATATACATACATACAAACATACACACACACACACAAACATACATACATACATACCTACACACACAAACATACACACACATACGCACACACACACTCAAACTTACACACACACATACACACATACACACTCACACACACTCTCTCTCACACACACATACACAAACACATTATATATATATATATATATATATTTACATATTAATGCATATATATATATATATATATATATACCAATGATATATATCAACAATATATCAATATCAATGTATATATATATATATATATATCTACATGCATAGATACACACCCACACCCACACCCACATCCTTAAGATCAAAATAGCACCTAGTCTCAATGTTCATCTTCCCTGCTCATATATTCTACCTTATTGTCACATTAACACAAGTTCGCATATAAGATCTAGCACAGCTGTTAAACGTCTAGATAATCGTAATGAAGTTGTACTGATGACTTTTACTTATACGAATCGCACAACCACGCCTCTGGTACATTAACGGCTTGTTTCTCACCTCGACGACTATACTATGAGTCCGTTTTGAATCGCGAACGATATGACAATGTCTTCCTCACTGAAACTTTCGGTGAGGAAAGATTAATTAATATACTGTAAGCATAGGAATGTAATCATTAATGCTAAGGTAAGTATCGTACGGTATTAAGGTCTACGCTGATGTTATTGTTATTAGCCGTTATCGGTAATGACGCGCAAATATGAGCCATGACAACTATTTATTTAGCCAAATTGAGAATAGTTTCAAAAAAAGTAAAAATGCTCTCTGTGTAGTGTTACGTATGAGTGAAAATATCAGGGGGGTTGATGAACCAATCAAGTGCAACTCAAAAAAGGTGTTCATTGTTTTGATGACGTAGCAAAAGCGTCAGCCTGTGGACAAACTTACAAAGCAGTATTTACAAATAAATATAGCCTTCTGAAATCGAACACCGGTTGCGACTATGTAACTCGTTTCATAACGCACATCCCAATTGTCACGCACAGATGAATATCAGAGCAGAATATAGTACGACGTTAGAGTTTGCTCAGCATTGTCTAATAGTATATACCAAACCCGCACTTGTTCGTCACGCCACTGAGATTCTTATCTACTGAAGTTCAAGGTCATAGTCGCAATTTATAATTTAAGTAATGTCGGGTCTCAGGAAACAGATGTTCTCCCAAGGAGACAAGGACTTCGCTATTCCTGCCTCCAGGTAAAGGGAATTGTATTGTATGGCTTCGTTCGCTGTGTCTCTTATATTCTTCGTTGTTGGTTTTGCCAAAAATTCGGGTTACTCATTTGGTAGACATTTTAGATATCGGAACCCACACACACACACACACACACACACACACACACACACACACACACACACACACACACACACACACACACACACACACACACACACACACACACACAC
>NW_014038640.1:8514-10208 GCF_001186125.1 Sphaeroforma arctica JP610 | reverse complement strand
TTAGATGGCCCAGCTTCAGATTTCCCAGCCGTCGATGACCCAGCCTTAGACAGCCCAGCTTTAGATTTCCCAGCCTTAGATGGCCCAACCTTAGATGGCCCCAGTCGTAGATGGCCCAGCCGTAGATGGCACAGCTGTAGATGGCCCAGCGTTATATATCCCAGCCGTAGATGGCACAGCTTTAGATAGCCCAGCCGTAGATGGCCCAGCTTTAGATTTCACAGCCGTAGATTGCCCCTGCTTTAGATTTTGTCACAGCCGTAGATGGCCAAGCTGTAGATTTCCTGGCTTTTGATTTCCCAGCCGTAGATTCTCCAGCTGTAGATTTCCCAGCCGTAGATGGCCCAGCTTTCGATTTCCCAGCCGTCGATGGCGCCCAGCTTTAAATTTCCTAACCTTAGATGGCCCAGTTTTAGGTTTCCCAACTTTAGATGGCCCAGCCGTAGATGGCCCAGCCGTAGATGGCCCAGCCGTAGATGGTCCAGTCGTAGATGGCCCAGCCGTAGATCTGGGCCATCATAGGATGATACCTGGTGACTTTTTTAGCACTCTTTAGGATCACTGAAAACAGTTATAGGCTATCACGAATACTATCGAGTGCTGAAAGTCAACACATGCCTGCCTCAGCCTGTCGCGCAATGCAGGTCAACTAGATCTTAAACTCTAGTAGAAAGATAATCATACGAGGTAAACTATATTACGAGGTAGACAACATCAATTTATATTCATTCTACAACTACAGGAATACACAACAAGTATAATAAACGCACCATGTTGTACGATATGACAAATGTTGTCAATTATTTTTTGCATTGGAGGCCTTCTACTCGTTCAGTATCATGTATTCCTTCGCATATTCTGTAGCCTTCCGCATGTGGTCATTTTATTCCCGTTGCTTACCAGAAAAATCGCACGCTTCAATATCCCAATCGGGAACTTGGCTTTTCAGTGGGCGTACGCACCGCTGCCAATTTGCTAGGCGTTGCGATAAGTCAAACTGTGGGAGAGCCAGCAGTAGTAGGCCTCCAATGCAAAAAAAAATTTGGCATCAATGTCATATCGTACAACATGGTGCGTTTATTATACTTGTTGTGTATTCCTGTAGTTGTAGAATGAATCCAAATTGATGTTGTCTACATCATAATAGTCAAATAATCCACCGACAGCGTTCACTATCTGGAATACCCGATAACCACCATAGCAACTGATATCCAATGGCTACGCGTCCCCTGGCACCGGCGAATACGTTTTTTTGTTAAAAAAAAACAGAACTTAGAACTTATTTTTTTTTTTTTAACCAATATGAGGTACTCGGTGGGGGGGGGGGGGGTTAACTGAAACGATGTAAGTCAATGACCAAATATTTTGGAGATTTGTTTAGACTGCGAGCACTATGACTGCGACCGGGTCTTGCGACCACTATGCCTGCGACTCTCGACTGCGACTCTTATGCCTGCGATTCTCGACTGCGACTATTATGCCTGCGACTCTCGACTGCGACCTCTATGCCTGCGACCTGGTCTCGCGACCACTATGCCTGGGAATCTCGCCTGCGACCCGTTTTATGTCTGATGCCTGGGAATCTCGCCGTTTTATGGTTTTAGGGTTTTAGGGATATAAACAAATACAAATATCATAGCTCCCTGAGAAAAAAGAGATCAGTTGTTGAATATTCAGGGGCTATGCATATATAC
>NW_014038640.1:0-7626 GCF_001186125.1 Sphaeroforma arctica JP610 | reverse complement strand
TATATATTATATATATTAATAATATGTTTGTACTTTTTCATGTACATTTACAAGTACATATAATTGTATGTGTATGTGTAAAAAAGTGCGTGTGTGTGTCTACACCTCATTATATAAATATATGTATGACTTGGTGACTTGCATGTGTATGAACAGCATGTAAATGTACTTGTTTATCTATGTGTATGGGTTTGTGTATATGTACTTGTACATATACACGTAGATGTAGATATAAGCTACGTGTACAAGTATACATATGTGTATGACTTGGCGTCTTACATGTGCATGAACAGCATGTAAATGTACTTGTTTATATATGTGTATGTGGTTGTGTATTGTGTGTGTGTTCAGTATGTATGTATGCGTCCGTGTGGTGGTATATATATATATTGATGCATGTATACATTATGTATGTGTCTCTATATATATAAATATATATATATATATATATATAACATATCACGACAGCCGGAGGGTTAATAGCTCTATAACAATAACATGATTAGATCTCAATGAAATAAAATGGACATACAAATATATTTGCTTGTTTATTAAAGTGCCATTCACGTCACTGTTGTTGCTATATATATGTATATGTATACATATATATCACTGTGGATAAGTGTATATATATATATATATACATATTTATAACACATATGACCACATCCGGAGGATTAATAGCTCTATAACAATACTGTGATTAGACTCAATGAAATAAAATTGACATACAAGTATATTGCTTGTTTATTCGAAGTGCCATTCACTTCACTGTTATTGATGTATACATATATGCATATATATATATATATTATGTATATATACATATATATAATATAAATATATATATGTGTGTGTGTGTGTGTGTGTGTGTGTATGGATTAGTGTATATATTATATATCTATAATATATATGACAGCCGGAGGATCAATTACTTTAGAATAATAATATGATTAGTTCTCAATGGAATAGAATGAACATACAAATATATTTGCTTGTTTATTAGAAGTGCCATTCACTTCACTGCTGTTCCTATATACATGTGTATGTATGTATATATATATATATATATTTGTTGCTTTATTTCTCGGCTTCAGGTGGTTTTACAACCTGGGCGTGGGCATAATTTACTTCACCATCATGGCAAAGGCAGTCCGCATCCGTAAACTGTTCCTGAACAAGAATCTGATACAGCGCACGCCTAGCAATCAATGGGTATGCAAACATCCTATCCCTTGATTTCTGTTTCATTCTTATGTCATAGTCATTGCCTTCTACGTGTGTGTGTAAGTGGATGGTAGTCGTAAACAAGTATTAGGTATGTGCTGCATTACTTACCTTAAGGCTTTAGGCCGATATTGCTCGACATATATATATTGTTGACCCGTTGTTGGTGTTTAAATCTTTATCACAGTATTTGATTGTACTTTCATACTTGTGTGTTGCTTTCATCTATACAATATGCTGCCATACACAATACCTACACGTACCTGGGCTGTGTGTCATGATGACTGATTGATTTCACTTGCTGGTAGTTATTTGTGTACGCGGAATATCCCATCGCGTCAATCCTTCGCAATCTCACAAGTACTTCTATACACTCCACCACACAATCCGAGTGCGTGTACACTCAAACAACAGATTACACTCCCACGCTCAGAACTTCTTTGGGTTAACGGATAGGCATCTGCTCATGTATGTGCTGCTGTGTGAGGCCTGTGTGGCGCTGTCTCTGTTGTCCATCACAGTGCACAAAATACCAGCTATGTACAACGAGGTGTGTATGCGCAAATCGATACTTGGCATTCTCAAATAACATATATATATATGCAAGTGTATATAGTTTGTAATTTTATATTATTGCATTAGTATACATATATGTATGTATGTATGTATCAATCTATATATATATATATATGTATATATGTGTCTGTGTCTGTATCTGTGTGTGCGAGTTACATGCTGCATGTTGTGCCTCAGAGCGAGAAACCACGACGCTACATGATGGTATGAAAGTTTCAATATTTCTCGGCAAGTATTTGCTGGCCATAAAATTACATACTACCCTGTCCTGATTATCTACTCATTTGCAGTGCAATATCGGTAGAGTCTTGCGGATAGTTGGATTTAATTTAAGTGATGAATACCATTTATCACGAAAAAATTGGGGGTAGAAACTTAAATTTATCAAGGGATTTGATAAGTTGGTAGGTTACGTAAAATAGCAAATATGGTAAATCAACAACATAAAATACACACACACAACAGGGTCGACTAGTCAGTCAGGCACTATTCACAATAGTGTAAGACCTTAAGATGGTTAAGTTTTACAGATCCCATCCCATGAATTCAACCCTACTTCGTTTAAAAATTACAAAGCAAGAGAATATTGGCGATATATTCTTATCATTATGTATACCAGTATCAAATGAATTAGAAGCTAGTTAAGCATTCATGGGTTGTTTAGTTTCGTATAAGAATTGATGAACGTCGTATCACAGGATTGTCAGATTGTATCCTCCAACACCTAGCCAGAGTAAAAAAATCAAGAAGTAGCTCATGCGGATGTCTGCAGTCACGAACACAATCGTGAAACTCGTAAAAGTCTCAAATACAGCGACCGACCCATACGATCAACAATATACTCGCGAATATATAGTGATTTTGGACACGCCGATTATCGAAGTCGGCTGGGATATTTTTTTTATATATGACTGGCTTTGCATCCCCAGAGCAAGCTGGGACAAACAAAAAAATACACAAGATTCTTATTTGAGATCTAGTATGTATAACATAAGGTAAACCAGCCGAAACTACGTGGATTTAATATTTCCTGAATAAATCCAAGAATATGTGTTGATAAGCACAGGCCAAAGTGGTGTTATAAGACGGTGCATACCAAACTGCTCTTATTCTGAGTCACGTGCTCTAAAACTTGGGCAATTTATTTGATTCGAAATGCCGGTATCAGTACAAATTCAAAAGTAAATACCTCACGACCCGGTTAACTAATATTTTTCTTGTGATCTTCAAAGTACAATACAGTGGTTACAGTTAGTATATCACACCACTATGGGAATATATACATACTCTGTATTACTTGCATCATTATTTATACAATAGTAAAGCTCAAGTCCACAGCGTCTTTTAAATATAGCACGCAGGAGTGAAAAATATAAACAAAATTGAAGGTAGTCTCGAACTGCATATCGAAAACAAAGTTGCAGGTGGATTATGATCGCCGGTATCCAGCATCTACCGTGTTTCATCATCGCCACCTCTGGAAATAATTAAAGAGAAATGACTGTATAGCAGCTATTTGCTTCTCATGCGCAGAGCCAACTACCGATAGATCGCCATAAAAACACAATTTTCCATCGTCATATATTTAATGAGCCTAGAACACGTAACTAGTTACATGGTGCTCTCGGTACTAAGGTGCACAAAGTGAGTATATCTCCTGTCTTGATCAGCATACCACAATACACCGCCGCCAGTACCCACATATGGGTTTAATATGAAATTTAAAACTAAAATATCTATTTATTCCACCCCTACTACTACCTTTGTCACAGTTAAGTATTAAATCATACTGACTTATAATTATGGAGACCCAAATTGTAAGGACGTCAACATGCAGTATAATGTTATACAATTTAATTTATATTGAACATATGTCCTGTATAGAGTAGTTGTATTTTATTGTAGATCACGTGTGATTGTGCAACCTCTAAATATGTACCGCAAAACTTAGTTAAAAACACATGCTTGCTTAATCATTCCAGTGGGATATTGATCGGACAAGATTCCCGTCAGAAATTAATAGAGTCTGTCTTGAGGTCTTGTGACGATGAGACACAAGTCTGGTCGCACTGAGCCAGAATTATTCGGATTGTTACGCCCGTGAACAAGCGATCATTGGACATAATGATGTCGAAATCCTGGAGTCTATTTTTAAAACCCTACACAGAGCCGCTTAGAAAATCAGTTTCAAACGTGTCGATTCTACAATACATCAATCTTGTGTACCTCTTCTTAAGATCTATCAGTCATAACCGAACAGAGTTTTTAAGTCCATTGACTAAGATTTTCTTGGCAGATAAACAGTTCTCGCTGCTTGTCTTGAAGCGTAGAATAACGACAACTAGGAATCAGCTCGGCACTGATACAGCGGCTATACAGGTAAAATCCCAGTGATATATACAGCTGGTTGCAAAAATAATCTCCCTTTTTGTAGAATACCCTAAAACCCCTTCAAGAGGCCTGGGTTTGTACCGCTGTCAATCAATGACTGGCGGTGTTATACAAATTATAGTGAGCTTAACTGGGCTGTAATGAATATCCGGTGCCTACAGAGCAGGAGGTTCTTGTCGGTGGACAGAAGTAAGAAGTATCGCACTATGGAGTATGGTTGACAAGGTTTTGAATCTCAAGGCTGTGGAAGGGACGTTTAAGACTCCGTGGGCAAGTTCAAATCTGTAGATGTGTCGTTTGGACACACATAATAAGATTTAATCGTTGGATGGAAGCTTACTTGACACGTAACAGGGGCACCAAACGGAAAGCAGCAGGCACCCTCCAGATTCCTGAAAGTATATGCACCGACTGAGCCGAAATCTATTCGAATACAATTGATGTCATACTATGTTTACTAAGTCTGGGATAGATTGTATCTAAGAGACAAACACAAAGTATGGATCAATGTACAACAGTCACACACTGAATGTAAGACCAGCTAAACAAGCAAAAATAACCAATAATACATGTACACACAAAGAACGGGATACACGCGAATCTAATTCAATAAAGATAAGACACGAAGGTGCCCAAATTCATCGTTTAAATCATAGAATGCTACAAGAAAGTACATTCGATGGAAATTGAACAACATAGGCAGTGACGATAGACAGAATAATAAACACGCCACGATAAAAAGGGTCATTGACACGAATAATCAGATTTTAGGCAAGTGCCATGTTACAGTGAAACAAGCACAAGTAATAAGAGGATAGGCAAGTGGCATAATAATGAGTCCAGCTGACAAGCAAAGCTGTCCTACACCCACACAGATACAGCGTCGAAAGAAACCCAGTAAGAAGACTAGGTGTCACAGTAACAGATATCTAGCCGTGCACGCGAGTCAATCAGACATATGCACAAAATTCAAATTATAATGTAGCAAGTACAAGTAATCAGATGGAAAGAAGGAACAAACGATAAGAAGGCTAGCCAGTTAGGCGAAACAGCCGTACACGTTCACAAGTCCACTCACTATAACAACGAACTTGTAATAGAAAATCCACACAAATATATAACATAACACAATTGGTGAGTGCAATCAAAATATCTTAATCGAAGATAGTTACCATATATGGGTGTGGGACCGATCACAAGTGATGTCGATGACAGAAGTTCGGTACAGGACCGAACATCACAGGTGACACCATAGCACGAAAATTACACATGGAATAAAATTAAAATATATGTATTAAAGATCACGCGTGTCAAGAAAGAGCTAAAATCTCATATAAGAAAATAAATATAATATAGCTAAGATCACACATGATTAAGACTATTATCACACGTGAGAAAATGCGTCTAAGATCACACGTGACGAAATAAATTTAACAAACAAACATCAAATATTCTTTTCCAATGACAGGAAGGAACGCAACAAGCTAAAACACTTCACACGGAAGTGCACCAAAGCGTTATAAGAACGAAGGTAGGTGAAATAGATCGATTTTTATTTATTTTCAAATAAGATACTAGAAAAGACAAGGTGGGTGAAACGCACATTCCAAACGAATATAGAACAAGTCATTACTAGCAACTGCAATACACACATACACCAACACAGACTACTTAAGATACCAACAGAAACAAGGGCAGGAGTGTACGGCAGAGAAGGGGATGACGCTGGCATGCAGGGTGTAGCAGCAGGGGAGCCAATCCCAGGCAGTAGTTCGGATATGTTTATACCTAATGGGGTACCGATTCAGGCGTCAGCAATGCGTTTAGAAAGTGTCAAAAGCACTTGTAAAGGCAATCAGTTCCTGGTCAGCAGATTCGTCTCCAAGCTAGAATCATCAGCACCTGTAGCTATTACTAGCCTACACAAGATGAGAGTTGGCATCTACGATGAGCGACCTGGGCGTCGCATGCCTCTGGTCGACACAGAGCTTAGAAAGAGCTACGATCAAGCCACCAATGCGTGTGGGTATGAAGAGAGGATGAAGTAATTCAAACCAGTCAATACATTAGCGAGCTAGAGATCATGTGTTCACGTTTAGTGGTAAGGTGAATGAACAGCACTATCTGAAATACTAAAGACCCTAGAATTTCCGAAGTTATCGAGAGATAGTTCATCAATGGAAAATTGTGACGACATTATAGAGTTTACTATACAATACAGACATCTGTTCTTAGCAAGTCCATGCCACTATGTCAGTACCCAGCATCTGTGAGATATCTAGATTCCACTGATGCAACTGAGAAGACCAATGGGTTTCTCAATGAGATATGAAACTCAGAGACGCAGATAACAAAGCACTACATTAATCCTGAGCAGTTCAATATAATCGTTATTGATAGTTAGAGAAGTTTCTCAAAGATATGGAGAACTAGGCACTGAATATGAAAGTGCACACAGAGAGTATGCATAGAACAATGCAGGTGTTGGAGGAGCGTTACAGAAACAAAGACAAGGAGCCAACCCATGTGCAACTCCTCAAAGTAACAAGGCACTCATGCACTATGGACAGCAAGACAAAGTAGACGCAGCAGACAAATTGTCTGATGGAAGTGACGGTCACCTATCCGAAATGAAACAAAATGTGTTCTACTCTCTTAGAGTGGCATCCATGAGAGCGGCAGCAAAAGTGCAGGTAGACCAAATGTACAGAGAGTGTAAGAGATAGTAAATAAAACACGGCCACTCACAACCAAAACCGAACGCCACAACCTCTGCCCACACGCGTCACAAACCAGACAATGGCACACCAATGCAAACCAATACAACAGGACAGTCCCAAGAGAAGAAAGGGCCGCGTAAAGCACGTGCATGTCCCTATTGTAAGCTATCACCAGCCCCATATCGATCTATTTAATGTCCTATGAAGGCATGTGTCAAGAACGACGTGCAAGTAGCACGACTATCTATTACCTCAGGAAAGGTAGACGAGCTAGCAGATAGTGTTGGACATTATTATATACAAACCAGCAGTTGTGAAATCATCAGAATATATGAAAGGTGTCATCAGAAATATGACACCATGTCAAAGAGAAAATTGGGTTCCCACCCTAAGCGGTAGAACCATACAAGACCCTCAGTAGGAGGGCCAAATAAAATCACTTCTTATCAGTTTATATTTGTCTAACAGGTTATGGGCCTGTTCTAACCCACACGATAGTAAGTCAAAACATACTAATAACAACCAACTAACGCTACCACGGTACCTAAAACCATACGCTATTCACGCCCACAAGTCTTACGAATCGTTTATAGTCACAAAAATCGACATACGTAATTAATAGATCACATGTAACACAATGGAGAAATGTAGAAATACGGCCTCCGGTCAGTCTAAAATATCAAGATCAATTGAGATAATACATTGGTTTTTA
>NW_014038641.1:5361-10213 GCF_001186125.1 Sphaeroforma arctica JP610 | reverse complement strand
ATTTGGAATGCAACTGTAGAGTGCGTTCATACGTACGGCCGCTGAGAGCTTCCTCTAACAGTTGAACAATACAATGGTTTAATAAATTATGTTGGAAATCTGCATCCGTCTGGCACCGTTCACGTGCCCTCCTGTGATTCTCTATGAGCTGTGTCATTTGTTCCATGATGGGGGTATGCATGTTTCGACTGTGGCCCTTGGCAAGCTTACGAAACGCGGGGTCAACAGTGGCTTGCGTCTCATGTGAGCAATTATGTTCGATTTGTAGTTGTGGCGTCCACATCTTCAATCGTTCAGAGTTGTCACGTGTGTATTCCAATGTTGACTTCTCAGCCTTAAAGTAAGATAATACCTTATGGAACCATGTAAGGCTCCAACTCTCATCTAATCCTGCGATCTGCGCGTTCTTAAAAGCCTCCAGTAGAGCCCCTCTCGTATCCCGTTCCATGATGTCATGAAGGTGGTATCTATTCGAGGGCCAGTCGGGCCATGTACGTGGTGATAGTACCGGACGCTTTTTCACTGGACGGGACTCTAGCGTGGCACGAAGTGTTTCAATCGCACCCCTAAGGGCTTCAGCTCGAGCCGTATTATTATCCTCTATTGCTTGGCATAACTCGTCGCTCAGGTGTAGTATACGTGCATGTAACCTCTTCGGAGAGTTGACCTTCTGACCCAGGAGATTCGAATCCAAGGCCATGGTGTTGTTGTGAAAGGCCTTGGATCCGAAACGTGGAATTGTGCTCCCTACCTTGTGCCATACGCTCCCGTTAGTGTGGACTAGTCGTATGTACGCTACAACCTCTGTTCGTACCTCTCTAAGAGCGACTGTTGTTGGGCCATACGCTCGGTTAGCTTCTGTGTCGACGACTGGCCCCGCGCCGTGCCCTTGTTGTTGGAACGACGGCGGTAACGCCTGCGCTTGTGAGGTGGTATGCGTGGTTGCTCGATACCGGAAGATGAGGCTCCAGAGATATCCGAAGACGAACGGGAAGGCAGTCCATCACTAGCTGCCTGTTCACTAGTAATGGACTGCTCCCTGTCCGCACGCAGGTCGGAATTTCCCTTGGCCTCGTAGTTAATTACAACGTCTTCCTGCGTTAGGCTAATAGCACCCCTGGGTGTCTTGGATGCCTGTCTATCGGTAGCCGCTGCTTGGCTATGAACCGCTCCATCCTGTGGTTCCATCCGTTCTTTCTCAGCTCGGTGGTCGGTATAGTCCGTGAGAGACTGGCGGCGCTTAGTTCTTCGACGGTCTATATCGACTTCCTCCCGACGTTCAGGGGTCAGATGTTGCTGCCGACGGCTTCGACGTAGGTTGGACATAATAGTATGTTGTGTGGATCAATGGAGGTTTGGAAATGTATGTAGACGTCCTCGAAATAGGTCGGGTATAAATACTCCTCCGCCCTAGAGATCGTCTTTCATCTCAACAAATCTCGACACTGTTTGCCTAGACAGGTCTATGCCGTGCCCCACACTACGTCCCTTTCATAGTGGTAATTAATACATGAGTCCCACCCATGCCTTCAGCAGACTATGGTGTCGTATGTTTTTCGCCGAAACACCCGTCGGGGTACACCCTATACTCCTTGTATGCTACTCCATCCTCCTGGTGGAGTTAGGGTTACTTACTCCCTTTTCTTCGCTAATCTTACTCCCCCGTGCCACTGCATGTGCCGTTGTGGTATCGGTATGTGTCTGCCTATTGTAGACCTCTCGTGCTCTACGGCCTCTCTGTAGCTTCTAGATCCTACCTAGTACTTTCTTTCGAGCAGCTCTACCACGAAGTTCTGCTCAGACAAGTATATCCTAGTGCCTCTGTGGCTTCTACTACGCCTTGTACAATTTTTACCTAGAACTTCCCCATTCTACCGAATATCATACCTGTCTATGTACTGTAACTTCTAAAGTGGTTCTTTATTTGCGGCGATTCTCTAACTGTGCCATTAGTCTATATATTTCCATGATTCTACTGGTAACCCCAATGGTCAATGTACCTGGATGCTAATTAAGTGCGTACATACTCTTTTATCCCCTTGATCGCTCGATTTCGTTTAGGAAAAAAAATCTCCCGTAAACCCGCTAGGAATGCACCATTCTTATTGTAACATAGCATTCATCGATAATTGTGTACGCTATCTGTTCTTTGTGTCCTTACTTATCTCTAACCACATTTTAGTCCCACTTTGTATCTGCAAACTGGGGCTTTGCGAACTACTTATCTCTCTCTTTTGTCTATGCCCAGAGTTAGGTCGTATTTCCTATAATTATTATATCTTCTTGCCCTGCGTTACCGTAGGAGCCACCTTCTTATTTCTAAAACCAACTTCTTCTGTGTACAATACCCTTTAGATCTTATACGCTGTGTGTATTGGTGCCAATTCTCTAATGCAATTCCTATTTAACAACTTCTAGCTAAAATATTTTTCTAACCGGGTTCTAACTTGGTATCTAGCCGACAATATCACCCATACTGTCTGTTTATACAACATAAAACCACAAAACTATTCTTCACCATCGTTTCTACTTAACTGTTCGTCTGGCTGGACCCTCGTCTTGGCCGTTTGGCCTTGCTGGTCCTGCCCATTTCTTTATTGAACTTCTAATGCCTGCTTCTGATTCGGTTGCTCCTTGGGTTCGTTCGTGGGCTCCTTGGGTGCGGTCGTGGTGTCAAAGTCTGTCTTCGATCTTGAAGTCCCAGTAAGGTTAGGCCGGAGCCTAAATCGTTCGAGCTGTCTGGCCATACTGATTCGATTTAGCCTGAAGCGTCCATTGTTCGCCTCAGATTCCCTTTGCTGATCTCATCGAACGTGCTGATCGCTCAGTCTCGGCGTCTCTTCCTCTTCACTGATACTATTTGACATCAAGGATGGCATTGTGGCACTAGCGTCACTACTGGTGTACCCACTGTCGTCTTCTACCGCGGGTGGATTATGAAAGATTTCGTTATTTTGCCGTGCCATCTTACTTTCACTATTATAATTCGACGGTTTCTTTCTTTGTTCGTCTTATTCCTATAGAAAAAACTAAAAAAATTCATTCAATTACTATAACGTAGCTTGTTTCTTAATTACAAATAAACTCACAACTTCCTTGGAATGTGGTAAACGAACGCTTCAATAACCGTATCGCAACGTTCTCCTTCCGTAGAGAGGGAGACGTTATTCATTTATTAGCAATTGTAAAATTAGTGACTCTAAAAGTGAGTCATAAGTCATGTGCTGTAATAGTCAGCAAAAACCAAGTTTATCAGATTATTCTGATAAACTGTAAAAAACTAAATAACCAAAATAAACAACTAAAACCTAAGTACTTGTATTCTGACCACAACCGTCTTCGGATATTTTTTCAATTATATCTTTGACTTGTGACTCCATAACAGGGACATCAGAATCAAATGAGCGAGCGAATGAGAGTTCGGAGGTAAGGATACGGTGAGTGCCTAGATTAGTTGCGCTAGTACCATCTATGTTATTCACTTCGTAAGTATCACTCTTCTCATCATGGTAGGAAATAACAAAGGTCCGATTGTCATAGAAGAGAGTTCGGTAACGTTGGCATTGCGATTATAATGTTAACACAATCGTCAACTTTGAACTGAACAATGATCTTAGTGTTATTCCATCGGTCATACGCTTTAAGTAGGACACGATTTTTGTGCTCGAGTAAACAGGGGTAAACAACGTTCTGCATATGATCGATCTTTTGTAGCCACAGAGTAACGTGTTTCTCGGGCGCAGTTTTATCAAACGTTGCTTGTAATTCTGACTTGTGACTCCATAACAGGGACATCAGAATCAAATGAGCGAGCGAATGAGAGTTCGGAGGTAAGGATACGGTGAGTGCCTAGATCAGTTGCGCTAGTACCATATATGTTATTCACTTCGTAAGTATCACTCCTCTCATCATGGTAGGAAATAACAAAGGTCCGATTGTCCTAGAAGAGAGTTCGGTAACGTTGGCATTGCGATTTATAATTTTAACACAATCGTCAACTTTGAACAGAACAATGTTCTTAGTGTTATTCCATCGGTCATACGCTTTAAGTAGGACACGATTTTTGTGCTCGAGTAAACAGGGAAAAACAACGTTCTGCATATGCTCGATCTTTTGTAGCCACGGAGTAACGCGTTTCTCGGGCGCAGTTTTATCAAACGTTGCTTGTAATTCACTATAGCGGCCAAAGAAATAGTGAAACGGGAGTGTTCCAGTTTGAAAATTCACGCAGTTATTTATTTGAGTCTGAACCCATTTCAAATGATAAGGCCACATATCCTCAACGTCATCTAGTGCGGTACACAATATCTTCTTTAGTTCTCTATGACGTGTCTCTTTTGTACCCTGCGTTTGAGATTACAAGGAACACCACGCCTATGGGGCATGCCTGATACGAGTATAAGTGCCTCCATTACGTCGGTACAAAACTCACTACCGTTATCAGAACATAGTACTCGGGGGAAACCGAAATCATTAAAGACGTGATAGCATGTTTGGTATTGCATAAAGCAAGTTATAGCCCGAAGCCACACATAAGAAATGGCAGATATATACATCGCCAGTATGCTTGGATCGCGGGAGTTTAACCAAATCGACTATGACTCGGCGAATCGGTTGGTCTTCTGTCACACTTTTTAGGGGTGTCCAACCGTAGCGCTTGATCTGGTTCTTTTCACAATCAATACAGCGTCAGTATACTTATCAAGCCCTGCACGAATAGCCATCTTATAAGTATGCTCATATGCTCGATGAGTTAAATTATATATTATTTTAACTCTACTCTCGAGCTCTTCCAAGTCAGTCAGATTCTGTGTAACGCTGGCTAAATGAACCATATTCCCGTTAGATAGGG
>NW_014038641.1:0-4551 GCF_001186125.1 Sphaeroforma arctica JP610 | reverse complement strand
AAGACATTAGTAGATGTAGGATATTATAAACTAAATTTTATAATCTCCGAACTACTACTTATAGATTTTGGTCCTCCCGCCAATCTCCAAAATCCAATAAGTCTTTTTCTTTTTCTAAATTTTCTTCAGATGGAACTTTATTTATATCAGCTAATGTATTAACGTAACGTGACTTACGTTATTATGTCTATCTACAAATTAGGCATGTGGTCATGAACACTTAATACTTCTAGTGAAAATTATTCAATAAAGAACAGCTAGAGGTACGCCCTGTGTGATCGAGGATATTTAGGCTCTTAATAAGAGGCAGTCCCGATCATTCTTACACAAGCTACCACTGCTAAATCCTAACTGACTAAATTATATTTTAGTTTAATATAGTTTGAAACCTAGTAATTTCCATCGAAGTTTACAAGTCGATGTTTGTTAAGTCAAGCTTAACGTACTCGTTAGAGAACTTAAGCATACACCAGTCAGTTATTGCAATCTTTCTGTTTTGTATAATTAAGTCCATAATTATATCGGTAACGTGCGGAATCATATCCTTTGCTTCACTTTCCGGAGGTTTAGGTATATTTATCATGTTATCATATGACCGATCTTTATTTGGGTCTAGCCCATTAGGCAGACCAGTGAGAGTTATACCTAAACTGAGAAGATCAGTCATACCTATAATTAACTCGTATTTCTGAGACATGTCAGCAACGATTAGGTGAGTATTTACTTTTCTTCTATCTGACAACATTATTTGTGCATAGTCAATAGCCTCTTCGCAAGTGGTAACTTTGCCATTTCCCAAGATTAAATTAGTTGGTTCGTTATGGATAGCCATATCTGTAACTTAGGCTACTCGGCGTGAGATAGCAGAGACTTCAGCCCCTTGTAAAATTTGGTCTATCAAGGCGATATTAACGCCTTAGAGTAATTAAACGCGTAGGTAAAATCTAAGTATCGTGATAGTTTCAAAGTAAATAAACGAAATGAGTCTTTTAGTAAAGCTAGATATGCCTCGTGACAACAGCAATACTCTGAGGGATTGTGAGGCTGAGACATTGCCTATATATAATTCTCTCAGTATTGTTTTCACCGAAGGGATATTATTTAGTGTTTCGTTGTCGCTCTATTAGAAACTATGGTATGTTTCGTTGGGGCGAATCTGAGATACTCATAAAACCCTATCTTTAGAAAAAAATAGTAAAAAGAAAAAGAAAATACTCTTGAAATCTTTTGTTATTATCTTAACCAATAAATTTTCAGTTATCAAGAATTACCGACTTAACCTTCATTAGACTGGCACATCTGGTTGGCTGATCGGAGGTTGAACTAGGTAACGTTAATAGTCCCAAGAAACCTATATTCGGTTGAGCCATCTCGCTACCGAAGTATTGAGATATAAATAAATTTGGAAAGTAAATATAGTTCTATTAATAAAACTAGACCAAAGCCTTTTAATGGCATCGTCCAAATATCTGATATGTAAAATGGGAAAGGCATTGATTAATAAAACCATTAAAAACCATTTAGGAAACTTAAGTTGCTTGTACTATTAGGAGTACGTTTTTAGTATACGTACTGCTTAAGAGTACGTTTATAACATAGAGTTTAATGTGGAGGTCCAGCTATTACATCTTGATATTTTAGACTGACCGGAGGCCGTATTTCTACAGAGAGAGATTTGATGAGGATGGCACGAGCGAGGTGATAGGATTCATTTTTCGCTGTCTTCTCACGAAATGCACTAGTTGATGCGTTATCATATTCGGGTATCGGAGTTTGCGGGACAGTGCCTTTGATATATTCGGGACGATCTGAAGGTTTGTATTCAAGGACTACAGTGATGTTTAGACGATGGATAACAGCGGTACTATATAACTCACTGTACCAAGAGTCGTAGTTTGAGCCACTATAGCGAAGTTGAACACAATCTAGAGTAAGATCTTCCTTGTGTGAGGGAAGAGTCTCACTATCATCTGTGTCAGAGGATGACATGTTGATAGTAAAGTGGAATCAATGGCCCATAACCTAATGGTCCACAATACTTGTTTATCTAGAAGAACTAACTTTATTAGATATTTGTATGAGAAATATATAAGAAAGATATGATCGGAGAGGAGAAAATAATGTGTTCGTAACTAAGATGATTAGTTGTTATGTAGTTGGAAAAACCTAGTTAATAGAGTACAAACCCAGTTGATCTTGTAAACATGATGAGTGTAGCTCAATACCGCTACATTTTTGTTTAAAAAAATACTTAAAAAAATTATATTACTTTTTTTAAAGCTTTCGTTGAACAAACCACCGAAAAAAAAACATAGCACAAGCCCCAAGGTCTAGAGGCTATGTATAAAATAGCAAAACAAAACGTAAAAACAACCAAAAAAACGCGAGCTCCTGACCTCCTGTTGCTCTCGTTTATGTTTTGGTTTTCTGTCTTTTTATATATATTTATGTTTGCCTTTGGCGCGTGTGCAGTGTGCCCTGTGGACAGTGCTCTCGCCAGACCTCTGCAGTCTGAGGAGAGTGTACATATTTAGTCATAGAGAGTGTAGACTGGAGACGGGGCCGTGGGGGGCAGACTCTGGATTCTATTTATTTACTATGTATTTTATTATGTAAACATTTTAGTTGCAGTCTCGAGTCTGGACTCTGGACTCTCTCACTTCTTGTTTCTGGACTCTTCTCTTCCAGAGGCAGTTTCTGGGCTCTTCTCCCTTCTTGTTTCTGGACTCTGGACTCACTGCTGGAGTCTCTGGACTTGGAGTCTTGGAGTGAGTGGTGTTATTTACTGACTCACCGGTGGGGTGTGGGCCGTGGGGTGTGCAGTGTGCCCTGTGTAAATAGTACTGTACTGTAGTCTGTAGTATGCCCTGTGCTGTTTCCTGTTTGCAGAAATCAGATAAATACTGAAATTCAGAAACTGGAGTGTTTGACCTATGGAGGACATACTGGACTATGTATGAGTATGGAGTTTCACAAGAACGTTTGATGATCAATTTTATAGATAAACTAGTTAAAATATTCCAATAAAAAAGGCAATGAGTATTAAAGCATAGCCTAAACCAGTGGTACACACTTTATAATTAGATTTTTTAACTTATGAAGATATATATCTTATAAATATGTAATAAATACAGTAAATAACAGATCAGACTTCAAATCATATTGTTTTTTTTTAAAAACAAAAAAACAAAAAGAAAGCAAAATGTACATTGTAAAATAAATAGAGAGGATAAAAAGTGATGTGAAGTGTGTTGATAGGGCGGAGGATCTTTGTTCATATTATAGCACTTAGCATACCACACAGTGTATATGTAAATGCCTTCCATGCGGCCAGCAGCCGGAGAGTGAATATCAGGATCACATACGACTATAGCGAAATCGACAGGAATCCACAATCACACCGATATATCCTTTGATGGATCTAGTACACCTACTTCACAAATCGAAACAACCGAAGCTTTTGCCGACCACCTATTTTCACTGGTAGAATGCATGCAGCATAGAGTCTGTCCTCAAAGTTCTGAGAAGGCGGCTGAGTGTATGGTCCAGTGGAACCGCTTTAATGCTATCAGGGAATTTTTGGACATTAATGACACGGGGGTGAACTTCCTAAACGTTCAGAATTCGAAGCCACAATGAATCGTGTATTCCGGAATAGTTTTCGACGGGGCAAGAGTCCTAGCAGGGATAGTAATTCCTTTGACGGTGAGTTAAATCCTTGCTAAATAATCATAAGTGTCTGATTCGAGTTCTGTATCAAGTCTTTCTTTATCCTAGACTATATTTTTGAGTGTAGGCCGTATCTTGTTATATTTGAATCGCGGCGATTGACCATCGTACGGTCAAATTGCAAGACTGAACAGTATCCGCATTAAGTTGTTTGCTTCTGAAGCTGTTGCATTCCTTCGAGCATAGCTTGCTGCTTAAATCCGCTGTATGTAAGCTGTTTTAAAGGATTCTTAATGATGAATGGTGAGAGTGTGCACCTTAATTTTTTTAAAGCACATGACTCGAATGGTTTTTGACTCGAATGGGTTTGTTAAGTTCTCATGAAGCTTACATATTTGTACCTACGGCTATAATAGAGCTCCCGATAAGGGCCTAAATCACGCTTATTGTTTAGTTGTTCAACGAATCTTCTTGTCTTTGACCATCAATTTGAGAAATTGACTACTACGATATGCATAAACACCCCACAAATTGTAAATAGGAACGATTACACGACACTTAATGTGCTCCGCTTCGAGAATCTATACTTCACACGGTCGAGCACGGAATACTACTTCATATTACTGTTACACTATTCTCGCGGTACTAACATAAAAAAAGGCACATAAATTAAGTGTATGGTGCCTGTCTGTATTCGCATGAATATACGTACTTATTCTTTGATTGACATATATAATTCGTATACTTCATATATATATATATATATATATATATATAAATATATATATACTTTCGGATCCCGCGAAGAGGGATGTAAGATCTCTTCGAGAGCCCTCTACCATGTAAGAGGGCCCTCCGGGATGATTCCCGCGGAGCGGGGAG
>NW_014038642.1:6910-10215 GCF_001186125.1 Sphaeroforma arctica JP610 | reverse complement strand
CTATATATATATATATACATATATATATATATATATATACGCAAATAGAAAAACAATTACACGACAATAACGTACATGTTTCCATACCTATATCTGGAAGTGAAAGCCAATAGCTGAGTGTGTCTCGCCTCACCAATACTCCAGCGTTAAACAGCATTCTGTTCGAAGTTGTGAAGCACACAATATCTGTTAAATATATGTTGAAAGTTGAAGATCTCATATTGCCATATAGCATGAACGCACACACACTAATGATATATATACCAGAGCATATTGGTACTTACACGCTAGCATTTCTTTAGTATGTGTTCATGGAGTGTGTAGTATATAGTATAATTTTATACATAGTCAAGATGAATTTGTGATGTCTGCATCACACCAAATGATTCAGACTGCATATGACATGCAGCTCTGTGATCGATGGAGTATACACAAGCGTTTATGTCGCTTCTTGTAGGTAAGGTAGGTAAGCATGAGACAGTCACGGGGCGAGTACTCTACAGGTTTGATGTATTGTGTGTGATTGTAAAGATGTGCATACCTACATGAGATATGAGCATTATAGAGAGGCAAATACAGTAGATAAAACACACACGCAAGATAGTTGAGTATCGCCAACGCGGAAATAATACACATCCAACAGTCTATCTAAACATATATCTCTTATGAGCCACATTCGTTGGATATTGTTTTTTTAAAGATGAGAACTGGCACATGTAGTTTCAATATAGGAACAAGTTAACAACCCCCTTACAAAACCCGTCAATACATTACGGTATTCTCTAGGCACATTCGAGGAACCGTAACGCATGTTGAACCTAGCGGAGTACTCCCAGCAGCAAACAACAATTGGATAGCCATCCGAGAACATACGTTATATGATCCTCATTGAAGTTGTAGTCGACTTTGAGGGCGTTGGCCTGTATGCTGACATCGCGATGGTTGCCCATGACCTGCACAAGAAACCTTTCTAAACCACAACGCAGATGCAACGTTCAGTTGATAATATAATCAGACACAAACGCTTATAAAAGTATCTCGACGAAAATGGGCTTGCAAGTAGGCTCTCAAGGAATGATTCATGTATTACTGTTCGCAAATACATATCCAAACGCACACAGACAGTGATCGGTGTGCTACTCTTCACCCCCTCTTCACCCCAACTTCCCTTTTTGTGCAACAAAAACGAACCTGCAACTATAGTTTGATAACAAGTGATAGGAATACAGTGTGATATGGGCATCAAGCTTTCAACGCTCTGAAGGTCAATTCAAATGTGCGATTGTATTCCACGGTTACAGTCGGTAGAAGGCGTAACAAACCCTAAACCCTAAAACCGCAGGGATACACCGATAACCCAAACGCTAGCGCCTATATTGGGTAATCCATACACATAATGCATTCACGAGTATAGGTCGAGGCTGACCCGCTACACCTGTAGGGTACTGTGTGCACGTGGTCTTCAAACACGAGGCCGTCAACGACAGAATACGTCTAAAATGGTAAACAACCCCAGATGCGGCGAGTAGGTATATACGAAGATAACAGATTCTGTAGTACCGCAAACGGCAGGTCTTTTACTAGACAGGCGCAAAGGGGGACTACGCACATTGTTTTGTATACTATTAAACAGTCCTGGGGCTATATATATGCACTGTGTGAGGTAGAAATGGCGGTTGTTGGGGTAGTATTGCTGCAGCCCTACTGCCGCCGAAACTTTCCACCCTCGTACCACACGCAATTTAATTGGCATGGCATATATATATATATATAAGATCACTCCAGGCACGGTACAAACATGTGACTACTTCTCTGGCACTCACTGGTAAGTCATCCGTATGTGGTATGTTCGAACTCATACCTACCTACCACCGCCTTGAAGTTCTCCTCTTGGCCTTGGATTGACCCGAAAATGTGCTTAATCACATCGGGTTCCAGGACAACGGCCACCTCATCCGTCATGACTCCGAGTTTGAACAAGCGGACCTGTTTGGAAACAAACAGTTTTATAATGTCCTTGTCCACATCCGTCCGACTGGGCTGCACTGTGTACAACTGATGTTTGAGTACTATAGCCGGCGTCCTGATAAAGACAAAACATGTACAGTTCGGGACTACGAGTGAGCTCGTATGTGTATAGAGCCACCGCAATAACTAACTAGTTTTTACACTGCCGGTATATCGGCTATAAGGTGCGTCAATGATATGTGGGCATTGTACCCACAGGATGCTAAACAGATAAAGGGCGCTATGTGATGTATTGCATGTGAGGTACTATTGGCTATATTGTGTACAACTGAGCGTATGGGTGTTGTAGCTGTTGTTTTGATGAATATGACCCTGAAAAACCCGAGCAAATATATGGAGGAATCATCGGCTGTGATGTGAAAACTGTTGCATAGGTACTACAGCCTGTAACTGATAAAATAACCAAATACAAGCGATCTACAAGAAAATACATACCAGCCAGTAAACCGACTACGTTATGTAATAATAATAATAACAACTAGCAGTTCACACAGTAGGAGGCACCATCCATTCATAAGGGAGGAGTTACTCAAACGAACTAAGCTGTAAAGAGCCGTACGAAACAACAAACCCACTGTGGATATATATACAGCGGCGCACAAGGACAGCCATGTGATGCCGTGAAAACTTCCTTAATCTATACGCAAGAATATACATACAAAATAAATTGCGACCATATAGCCTACAACGAAGTGTGTGTGCTGGCGCGCATGGAAATAATGTTAATGCCGTCACGAGCGTCCTTACCGGTAATTCAGCTTTTCTAACGGAAACTTGTCCGCCAACTGTTTGATCGCATTGAGTGTATGTTTCTCAGCGCCCATGCGGAACGCACCACTACCCAACTCGGCTCTACGCACAATCGCACCCGCTTTGTCTGTGCGATATTGATAGATCGATGGAATTGGATAACAAATGTTCACGATATGAAATCAAACGGATGCACAGATATGTTTAGTTCCAAACGACAGTTAAAATACGTATAGCAATGTGCATATATATTTGTTACATGTATATGGAAACCAAAATTACCGTATACATATTTAAAATGTGCCTATGGATGATAGAAAACTAAATATCCGAATAAACGTACATACACGCACACACACGTATGCATCAATATTTAAACAAAAAAAACCTATATATGTACGCGAAATATCCAAGCATATATATATCATGAATACACGCACATGCATGTACACTCACAGAAATATATATATATATATATATATATATATAAAATATTTATATATATAATTTTATATATATATATATAT
>NW_014038642.1:0-3670 GCF_001186125.1 Sphaeroforma arctica JP610 | reverse complement strand
TATATATATGACATTTGCATAGTCACAAGTGCATAGTTACAAAGTAGCAATTATGCACACATGACGTAGACGAGAAATTCGTTCGTATGTTGGTGAAAAGATGGTCAAGTATCAAATCAGAGCACGATCGCTCACTCAAATCTCCATATCCACGCAAGTACGTTTGTAAATATATATCCCTTAAACGTCAAAGACAACAGCTGCTGATTCTAATCATACCACTAGCGCAATCGTCCTGTGTCCGGGTTCCTCTTGGAACTACCGATGTTGTTATCTTGGCCCGTTTACTATTAGTGCTTTGATCTGGTTCGTCGCCCGAGCGGCGGGTTGGGCCGAGTGATTCGGGCAACGATGGAATATTCTGTCGTACTCGTTTCCGCGACATTGTCTATTGTGTTTAGCGGATGTGACCAATCTCTGCATTTGTTTAAAGATGCACTTTCTGACTGGAGTTTAGAGTGATTGTGCGTTCGAGGTTTGTTTGTACAGTAGCCACAGTAGGTGCATAGCTATAAACCACCCCAGCTACCAGCTACCAGCTACCAGCTACCACTAGTGTGCTCCGTCGCGCGGTCTCATAAATATTAAAAAAAACGCGGTCTCATGGTCTCATAAAATTTAACTGAAAAACGTTATCGTCGGATCTATGGCAAATCACTGATCAGAGTGATTACTGACCACAATCCATGGAATGTCATAAACTGCTGAACCTGGTAGCACCAGCTGCTCTCATTACTTTGATCCTTCTCGGCGCATCCCTTGGTGTCTAGTACGTTTTCGGGGATTTGAGTTAGTTTAATAAAGCAATGTTATGTTTCGTAAAGCAATGTTTCATAAAGCATTGTACGTGTCACACTCCCCAACTTCATCTCTAGCCAAGCAATTCGTACGTCCCGTTGGATTGCTCGTAGAAAGCACGAATGTACAAGCCCTTGCCGTATGCTTCCAACCTATTGGGGAGTGTGGTGAAGCAACTAAATATTGTGCACACTTGTGGCTAGTCTTGAGACCTTCACCGCAGCTATTATACTTTGTACAGTGTTCAAACTCGCAGATGTCGTATAGTCGTTGACACGTCCCTCGGTACAGACAGCACAAGCGATAATGACAGGGAAGGAGCTTTTGTGATCCGTTATTACTTGCGAGTTTCATTCTATCACCATGTCTCAAATAACACATATTCAAGGAAAAAACAATAAAAAGGGCATACGTGCATTGAGTATATAAAATAAGCAACATAACAGATGCGATCACAACGTAAATACATATATGCGTGAAATATAGAGCAAATGCACGAATCAATGGATGTGCATGAATGTTCATTATTGCATTACGTACGTCATATCGGACATAGGCATAACTGAAAGGCTTCTGTAAATAGTGCCTACTAATTGCGACACACAAGGAACTCAAAATTTCACTATCCAATTCAGACTTCCTTTTCCTGTGCACGTATAACAGTCGTAGCAAAATATAAAACTGGTCCACAGCGAAATGGATTGTCCAATATCCATTATTTGCAACACAAAAAGAACCCAATATTTGCCCGACCCTTTACTAGAGAGATGGAAGTGAAAATTCAAGATAGGTCCGAAAGAGTATTTCACTATTCAATTTAGACTTCCTGTACACCTAAAACAGTCGTCGCAAATATATAAAGTGGTCAATTGCGGCTAATATTGATAATGGACTTTGTTATATTGAGTTGCAGAAGAGCGCCTTGGTTTATTTATTTACGTTCCCATTTTAATGTTCCTATTTCCTATCTGTAACATGAAGCTATCCTAACTAGTCGAGCACCGGCGGGAGTGTCCATGAGATCAAACCAACGGTTCAAGTATCGAATGTAGCGTTCCTTCCCCAAATATACGATCAAATGATGAACCTAACAATACTATACTGTATAATGTATTCTGGTTCAGTAGTACAACGTGGTTGGCATTCTATTTGTAGATAAAGCTTACGGGGCACAGCCTGAAACAATTTGCAATAGGATATTTAAACCATCACAGGCAACAACTCCCGAGCGTAGTCACTCGTAAATATTGTACAGCGTGGGTCACTAGTAGGACCATGAGCATCGTTCCTTCTGGAGACATAGCAGACTCAACTCTTCAGAGAGTGCCACCCCTATCAGTACTAACTATTTAAGTGTATACCCGGCAGCCGAAGATTCAAGACAAACGTTGGAATTCTTAGGGATGTAGGTGATCTTAACACAGCGACTGACGGTGGGAGTGTGAGACCAGCAAAGCATATATACCTTGAAAATCTATTTATAGAATGGTAACAAGCTTTTTATAGCATTTTGAGCACGGCATCCGCACATTTCCGCACATTACTGAATTCAGCACCGCCTGATCGCGAGATCAGCTCAACCGCTTTACCAAACTCTAGTTGCGATACTATGGAACGGATTGATGTGCTGAGTGAGGTATAGGTGCCCAAAGCAACCAGCGCTCGGAATAGCACCTGTGTAAGGAATACTTGTGTATGAATAATATGGAAGTGTACGTACAAATATATATATATACATACATATATACATACAAATACACACACACTACTCACACACACATACACACACACACTACACACACACATATATATATATATATATATATGTTATTTATACATTCATAGATACATACATCCATATATATATATATATATATATATATATATACTCAATGTGCATCATATCGTCAAAGAATACTAAGATTTTTATGGCATGATTGTAACCAACAGTTCTTATTCATATACATGGTATTTAAATCGATATATCATATACACATGTAAACATGGTAGTTTATAGCAGACGATGTAAGATTATGGAGTATATTTCTGATATTCATGGATATCCTAGTCACATAAATACAAAAGATACAGCACACATGAATATCACTATGGAATTGAGGGCTAAACAATTGGTAACACTCCAAATACCAACACTGGCGAGCTGGACACCAGACGAGTAATAAAGATGTCGATAAGACATCCAAGCCAGGAAGGTATACCATAACACAAATACACATATATAATATGTGTGTATATAATATATAATATATGTGTATATAATATATAATATATGTGTATATAATATACAATATGTGTATATGGTATTTAATATATGGATTCTCACCTCTGGATCCTTCTCTGTGAGCACTATATCGCCGAGAAGTGTCAGGCACTGGATAACGAGCTCAGTGGTCGGTTCAATGTCCTTACGAGTCATCCCCACAGACACGTTCAACAGCACAGTTGCCAAGGCAAGTCGCACGTTCCTGTTATCGTGCGCTGAGGGTGTAGGTAGGAGCTATTTTTAGCATAAACGTACGCATTCTCATTCGCTTATATTGTGGTGATGAGTACACACGGTTGTGGACAACAGAGTTAACGGCACAGTCAACAAACACCAACGGACGTTTCTGACATCGGGCGCTGAACAAGATTTGGCGGAACAACGTATAGGCTGAGCCGTTTCAAGACCAGACTTGTCAGGCAAGAGCCCAAGACATGCATATGATAACAGTCGCGAAAGTCAATATTCGAAATATATACGTCAATATATATATATCTATATATATATATCTACATATATATATATATATATACATACACACATGTATATATACGTATACATCTATAGATATCTGTATACACACAAATA
>NW_014038643.1:0-10215 GCF_001186125.1 Sphaeroforma arctica JP610 | reverse complement strand
TTATGCAACTCAACATCTGCAATTACATATTTTTCAGTACTTGATTCTGTAGAAGACCAGCTGTATATTATACTACTACTCCTAAACACACAACGTCATTGTGGTGTCAAACTGCCGCTACTCCATGCAACTCAACATCTGCAATACATTTTTTCAGTACTTGATTCTGTAGAAGACCAGCTATGTATTTTACGACTACTCCTAAACACACAACGTTATTATGGTGTCAAACTGGCGCTTCTATTACACCTGGTACTATTACTTCGCCACGCAAACTGTGGTCACTGTAATTGCTGTAATAGTTTACAGTGTATATATTAGGACATGTTTGACAGTTCTTGCCACTCTGACATTTGATTACAAGATTACTTCTGCTTATCAACCAAAAAAATTCCATGCCGGAAACCTGTAGATGCTCTATAGCCGGTGATGCAGTGTATACGAAATATGATGAGCACTTCAGAAACAGACTGGTGCTGTTTAAACTTGCTCACATCGAGACCCTTGGTATTGGGCCCTATCTCAGGGCTGTGCGTCACCCACATGTATGCAGTGTACATTTCGCCATAGAAGACTTCCACTTATCTCCGCGAGGAGACGGCAGTCGTGAACGACCGTATGAATTCGGTCTATTAAAGACAGTTAATGGTTGAACTGCAAGGCCGATTTTATATGTCCCGGTGGGGGGACCACTCCTACCAGGACGAGGATCCTGGAACGTTGACACCCGCCAGCCAATGGGAGTATACTACGATCGAGGACTTCGCGCTTGTTGCGGGAGGTTTATCGGCGCGTCAACCATTAGAACATGAGACACCGATGTCCGGCTCACCATCTCGATCTCCAACTTCCACTGCTGCTACTGCTTTTAGTGCGCAACCTCCGAGACACCGAGCTGGTAGTCGTGGCCGTACTACTCATACTACTGCGCACAGTGCTACTGATACTTCTGCTACTGATTGTAGTGCGCAGTCTCGTACACAAATAATTCTGCCATCACCCTTGCCTACACCTGTTCAGCTCCGTCCGAGACAAGAAGCTGGTAGTCGTAGCCGTACTACTGTGTACAGTGCTATTACTTCTGCTACTGCTCGTAGTGCGCAGTCTCGTACACAGGTAGTCCTGCCACCCGCGCTTTCACCGAAGCATCTGCCTTAGAAATATAAAACCACGCGCTCTGGGGCTACGTTTGGATCCTCTGGCTCGGCGCTCTGGCATGTTGAAGATAAACCAGCACCTACGGAACCTGACCTCCTCGATCCATGTCCTGATTAAAGTGGTGAACCGACTGGTGAACAGTGGAAAACAATAAATTATCATACTATATTCATGGGGTTTTCTTCTTTTACGATGGGTTTTAGTTGTAGTAAATAAATAGCTTATTTGTTAAAGTAGTAATTATGGGTAGTATATTTTCCTTTTAGGGTTTTTCTACTACAACTAAGTGGTGTAGCGGTAAGCTTGTAATGTATGATAACTGGAGGCTAACTCAATACGCTTTGCCTATATGCGATAAACTTTAAACGTAAACTCAAAAAGTTTTGTTTTTAACCGTTTTAAAGTATATCGGGGACAGATCGACCATGAAAATTTTCCAAATTTACACCTGAGAAATTGACCTTTCGCTGAATAACAGGGCCACGATGAAATGCGAAATGTCCAATGAAAGGCGATTTGAAAATATTCACGACTGACACAAGGTGAAAATGAGAGACTACAGTAGTAGACGTATTTCTATATAGGTTAATAACGTTTTACGTCGTCAGCCCGAGAGTAATTTGGGACTTGTTCTCAAATTAATATAAGTATAGGTGGGTCAGCCCGAGAGAACGTAAGAGTAATTTAAGACTTCTTCTCAGATTATTAGCCGAGAGCCGAGGTCCGAGACTGAGTGTAGTAACAGAGAATATGATATATTTATTTCTGGAAAATATATACGATTGCTAAAGTGTTCTGCCTAAGGTTTCTCATACTGACCATATGAGTTTTTACCCTGGCCAGCCCAAGCGGCTGAACACTAGCACAAACACATTAGATATAAAACCAAAGGTGAGGATTCTCAGATTACTCTTACGTTCTCTCGGGCTGACCCACCTATACTTATATTAATTTGAGAACAAGTCCCAAATTACTCTCGGGCTGACGACGTAAAACGTTACTAACCTATATAGAAATACGTCTGCTACTGTATTCTCTCAATCGTCGGTTGAGCCGAGCATAGTACAGAATTATGAAGATCGGTTAAGAATAGTGCCCATAACCTAATATCGCCTATAACTTTGTACTCTCAAGTCTCAAGAACTCACGTTTATTTAGGGTTTTGTATATATTATATGCTATTATAAAAGTTTTTTTGTATAAAGTTTGATAACTTGTTTATTTAGGGAGGGGTAAGCAGTAGCTGTATTTGGATATTAAAATGCCAAGAAAGGTCAAGAGATTTCTGGAGGACAATCCTTATTCTCCAAATCCAAAAATCGGCCCAAAAATTATCATTTGGCGCCAGAAATTCACAAACTAAGCACACTTACTATATAGTAACCGCATAACGCTTATCGGACATTTCGGCTTTCGCCCATCAACAGTCTAACACTGTAACCCAGTGGCGCCAGGAATTCACAAACTAAGCACACTTACTATATAGTAACCGCATGCGGCATGACGCTTATCAGACATTTCGGCTTTTGCCCAGTGACAGTCTAACACAGCAGAGTCCATAGGGCAATGCAAAAACTTCAAACTCAAAACTGCCAGTCTGCCACAGGCCTACAGGCTACATACAGCCCACAGGGCACAGGCCCACAGGCCCACAGCCCACAGGCCGGGCCCACAGCCCACAGGCAGCAGGCTGCATAGTACACACTCGACAGTCGACAGTAGAGTGAGTGACCTAAAACTGGACACAAATATAATTAAAAATAAAATACATGGAGAAGCTACTCCGCTCCTCTTTATCAAATCTTTACTCCGGACACAATTCTGAAATCTTCCTGTGTATAAATGGCCAATGGGACAAAAGTTCAGAACTACAGAACTTCAGGAGCGCCCGAACGTTGAATCTTCAAACTTCTTGGAATCTTAGAACTCGAACCATCGTTTTTTAGATTAAACACTAGATAACAATTAAACAAGAGGCCACCAGGTGTCTAGCCTCCAGGTCACCAGGCCCAGACCCCAGGGTGACCTCTGACCAGGCCACCAGGCATCAGGCCCCAGGGCCGCCCTCAGGGCTCAGGCAGGTTCCGTCGTTGATTTTGCAAAATAATCTTTTTTTTATCTCGAATTTCGGAATTCGCAATTCGAGGGATGTAAATAAAATTTGAAATTTCGTTCCAAACAGCACAGGTGTCCTGAATATTTTTTTTACAAAGTCAAAGACTAAAAGTTGAGTTCGATCATGACCCTCTAGAGAAAGAAAAATTTGCCACAACGGACTAACGTCCGTAAACCCCTAAAAAAACCGCCATTAAGATGGCCGTGAAAACATTGAACATACATATTTATGTATAGCAAAAACTTGCTTGCCATATTAGATGTTCATTTGTACATTGAGTTTGCGTCTGTTGTGACGAAAGTAGTTAAATACATAGACATCGGTCGGCTCATCGGCTGGCATATTGCTTTTTCATTTCCACCACTGTCTCCATGGGTCTCGGGCTCTGATCTCGGTGTAAACTAATAAACGTATTGCAGAGAAAACAATCACTGACCAATAATTAATAAGGCGACTTGAGCTTCGTGAGCCATAGTTTACACATAAACATCTAGTCATGGCTTGGTAGAATTGAATGCGGTAGATCTCGACTTCTTAAGTTTAATGAGTTTTCATAGTCACGATGGACACCTGCTTATTTTAGACTGGATACTGGAGGTCGTCAATCTGTAATTGCAATCGAGTATAGTCATCTTCGAGTAAAAAGGTGGTGTAAACTGGAAATAACAACTGTCACAAATGCGAGATTGGTGGCAACCGGTCACCATTGAAGTCGCACTTCAGTTGCCGATAGTCGGGACGTTATATCAGTATCAGAAGTCTAGGCTATCTAGCATATTGATCTCAAATTTTATATATTTTTCTTCTATGCATCCTATTTCAGATGCATATAAATAGCGTAGTATGCGCAATATTGCTATAGAATATCGCAAAATGTTCCGTTGTGCATCTTCCAGTCAAGCCACGCGAATCTAGCAATATACTTTCAGACCGACATATAGGGTGATATATGTAAATTGAGCTCTTATTCCCATCATTTAAGTATAGTTTTTGCGGCCCTTGGAAACGCGAGATACAATAGCGTACATATTTCGGTTTCTTATGAGCAATTTCTTGAATACAAAAATGTATTTTCACATGAAGTACATGTTCTCGACCTAATATAATCATAGCTCAAAAGCAACAACCGTGAGTTTTGACAGTCAATTAAGTCGGATGTTGTACTTTGTATCCTTTCATTGTTGGTAAAGCGGCATACATGATACATGATTCAAACTATGACAATTGGTTCACGTGCCAGATTCGTCAATAAGATATATTATCTCTCACACTTTTATCCGTGAATCCCGCTTTAGAAGTACGTTATGCAAGAATCTCGGCAAGCAGAATGCTCAAGGACGTGCTATTTAGTGAGAAATGATATAAACGGGTGCGTTCCAAATGGTTATCAGAGTGTGGTCTCAATATGTTGCCCGGCGACAAAAGGCGTCTGGAGCAGATGTATTGACGTGATGACTGCATTTGAGCTCGTATACGAATTACTGCAGGCTAATACAAAAGGCGAGCATAACTTGCGTGTATCGACATGATTTCTGTGTTGTTAGGCTCGACATGGCAATACGTACTTGTAAACATGGCAGTACGTACTTGTAACTGATGTTGGCCGACTATGACTTTACGCAATGCTGGATTGCAAAGATCCAACACACTACACATGATATCGGTCAGTTTCTGTCACTCTCTTGAACTAGACGGTCGTTTGCCTCTTTTTAAAGTTGTTGGAAATGCAGATAGCCCTTCTGAACCAAGTCACTATTCTCGATTTGCTTCACCAAACGGTGGTTTTACGCTCAGAAAGGCTTATGATATACCCTTGCGTGCTCATCACGCTCACGCATACAACCGCTTATATTTTCACAATCGGGCAACTCTGCTTTTTTGATCCAAGTGCAACCGTGTCTACACTTTAATTGTGCGAGTGTTTCTTTACGGTTTTAGTTGTGCGAGTATTTCTTCACGGTTTTAGTTGTGCAGCTATTTCTTTACGGTTCTAGTTGTGCGAGTATTTCTTCACGGTATCGATCTCTTCTTGAAGGGGTTACATCCCTATCTACTCCATAAAAAGATCTGTGAGCAAACTTGTGGCAATCACACTGGTGAAAAGTAGAAAAGTTATATATGCCGCTGCGATTGCTTGCTCTGTCATGGCTTTGCAACGATTGTTTAACCGCTATCACACACCCGCCTACATTTTCGATGCATATTCTTATTTTAGTACAGTCGTCGATACAGATGCTTAGTTTGTCATAGCTTAAGTAATTTTTATACATCAGTTTCACCACTCTTCTTATTCGACAACAAGTGCTTGCTTTGCCACAGATTATCCATCGCGTGCGAAAGTAGCGGTTGCTGTATGAAGAAGATACAAGACATGTTTAAAAATATTATCGCAGTAAACACGCCTCCGACAAAATTTCAACTTATACAGCCACGGCTCGATCCTACACGTGTACATTAGCTATCACGATATCAGGTCTTCTTTCCAGCAAAACTGAAGACGGAGACAGTCACTGTACTAGCTTGTACGACCGAAAGTACCCTAGTCATCTTTGTGATGACTTATAACAGACATTTCTATGCATACTACGCCGTCAGGGATTGTTTTCCAACCGAATTGAAGACAGAGACAGCCATTGTGCATAACTTAATACAACCTTAGACTACCCTGGTTTTCTATGTGATGTCATATATCCGGACACCTCCATGTACACAGACTACGCTATCAGGTTTTGTTTTTCAACCGAATTGAAGACTTAGCAGATTCAGGGGTGTTCAATTTCTAAACTGAAATTTGGACTTAAACTTTATTCAATCGGCACAGCTTATTGCGGCACCTTTACATTGATACTAGTCAAACACGACAGAAAAACAAACTCCGTATTGTTGTCTTTTCAAATTTTCTCGCGATTGGTGATGCCTTGCATCTGGTTAGACAGTGAACTTGGGTATATACGTTTTGGGTTAGCTAAAAGCACCATTTGAAAACCTTCGAGACACTCGATATATTCCAGACAAATTGTTTGCAAGTACAAGTTAAGTCGATCGTAAATAGCTCGAGGACAATATATAAGTTGGTACTCTGTGGCGGATAATTCTAATATTTATTTTAGTTGTCAACTTTCGTCGATGTGTGCTCATACAACGATTCTATATTGTTTTGACTGGCAGTCCTTATAATTGCGAAATTTTAGCCAATATACCGGATAATGTGACGACTCCCACTGGCCTTCCAGCTTCTACTATATATTGTCGATACAGGTCATTGATGACTAGTGTTCTAATCACTTCTCGTATGGTGCTCTTCTGCGAAATTGAAAAGATTGAGCATGAAAAAATTAGCAAAGTATGAGGCTGTGTCCGAAGAGCAATGTGATATGTGTAGACAATACGTTTCGGTAATCGGATGCGCTTCCGTAAGATCCGTTTGTATTCAGATGAATGTTTGTGCGGTGATGAGTACAAAAATCATGAAGCCTCAAATTTGCAGCCTATATGGCGGACACCAATGTATATCGATAATGACTAAACAAGTTGACAATTCTCGAAATCAGCCGTATTGTGCTCGACCTACACATGTGACATGTTGGATCCTATCAAGAGAGCAGCGATACACACCCATGCATTGATACATCATAGATAGGAGAACACTATTCGAGACTGGCGTACCCCTGAGGCGCATACCTACAACTTCAACATACCGTAACAAAGAACTGAAGTTTGCGATTAGGTAACATTGAGATTAAAACAGCAATACAAGGGGAATATTCCAGAGGAGAATAAACCAGCAACGCGCTTCCGCATGCTTACAGGGATGATTGTGATGTCCCCCCCTGCTCGAATCCCTGTACTTCTTCATAGTAATTACCGTATCACAGATCGCACTTACCGGTAGACAAGTCAGCACCCAAGGCCTATACTGATCTGAATCCTCTAATGGCACATCCATCTCTGCCACGCTTGTAATACTTCTGATTGTTGACGAGGAAAACTCGCTGACTAATTTTCCATACGCATCTACAACTACATGGGTAATGTACAAAATCATTGCGATTAACATGCAAGTTTGACGATTGACTTCTGAGCAAATAACTGACGAGTTAATAAGACAGGGACATTCAAATTAGCATGACAAAAGCAGCATCAAATATGTATGAAAAGGTTGGATTGATAAAACCCTATACTCATCCAGTCAAATTTGATTTGCAAGAGCTTGGCAAACAAATTCGAATACGATTTAAATCTAACCAGTGCACTAAGTCCCCACGTGTCTCAACTGTTCGCCTTCGTCAGCCATGCACGTGTGCACGCACAGACACCAACACGCGATGACAGGGCAGAGTTGGCTCGAGCCATTCGTTCACAAAACATACAATTCCCAATAGTAGAAACATTACAAAACATACTATTCCCAATAGTAGAAAGATCACAAAACATACAACTCCCAACAGTAGAAAGATCACAAAACATACAATTCCCAAATAGTAGAAATATCACAAAATATACAATTCCCAATAGTAGAAACATCACAAAACATACAACTCCCCCAATAGTAGAACCATTTTGTGAAATTGGCATTCATCCCTAATTGAAGATCCGAGTCGTTGCACGCATATTACGGACACCGCATCTATCTAGTAGAGGTCACATGTACCCAAGAATAACTCAAGTCTTCGCTAAATCAAGCACATCATGACTTAGATGCGCAGTAGAAAACAAGGACACTCCTAGACCACACGGGTTATACTCAGCGTCCACACTTACTTGCTATCGACTGGAAGTGCTTATCCTTTAGCGTCTGCATGCATGTGCGTACGGTGTCGGTCTTCTGACAAGTGAGTATACGCCCCGTGACAAAACCGAGATGTTGGAGTGTTTCATCGCTCTCGTCGTATATGGCGTCTAGATGCTGGTCTAAGAGTGCCGTGACACTTTGCTGTGTGATGTATCCAATAATGTTGTCCCCGTCGACAGCTATCGGAGAGAGAAGTACATATCATGTAATGTTAGTACAAATCTCGCGAATTGTCAGGTGTATACAATGTTTTGAAGGGCCGATATAGTGACCTGCTGCGTCCTGATCTGGAGTGTACTATGAGCGCCATGTAGCACGCATCGGGCTGGCCAGACGTGGATACCATGGTCTTCTACAGGTGGATGGGAGACAACTAACAATCAGAACACAATTATCACACTCTCCAAATACAGAGCTTTCTACCTACCCATGAGACTGTGACAGAAGTTGAAAACCATATGGTGCACGACCGCTTCGAGGTGTTCATTCGCATTTGTTGTAACTTCGTCCCATTCCTACACGAACAGCCAAGCCGAGATTGAAATATGTGACAGTAGATGAGCATCGGCGATAGGATATTTACAAACCTCAATTGAATAGTGCAGGGTGATACATGCATATCATACCAATCTCTCCTCATGCCAAAAATAAGAGTGGCAATAGTGTCAACCTTAGTTTAGTAGTGGAGTGAAAAATACCCATCAGTTATTTGAATACAAAAAGACACGTTCTGCAAGAATGAGGTGTAAAGTAATGATTCACTGGAGACATACCATCTCGATACTATCCCAGAACATTCATCCCAGCTCGGGCTTAGATCACGCTCAATACAAGAAGCCGGTAAGATAAACACCCTAACTGCGTGAATCATATTTTAAAATGATGTGCAGAGCGATGTAATACCCCTCTTGTAGAAGTAAAAAAAAATAGACACCGCAATGGAGACCATAGACGAGCGCCCGGCAAACTGGATGCGCTCAAACAGTACACACCTATAAAATCACATGTCAAATCTTGCTAATTGGCAACACGGAGCAGCAAGCATTAAGGTTCACATCTATGCATACGGGAACGCGTGCACTTCTATGACACACACCCATAGCCTAACATTGCCGAGCAATGGTTCCAGAAAGGCGTCATCAGACGTGGCTGAAGACAGGTACTCAGAGATGCTTATACAGTCCACCATACCAATCCAGGCCGTATCTGTGGCATTTCTTATTGGCAACGACTTCACATCCTGATCTAACATTACAGCCAATGCTTTATATATAGGGTCGGATGACAAAACCTGTAATTCAATTGCGGAAGAGTGTGTGAGTTTGCGAGTACGCGGTGGCTACATGCCCCAGCATCGAGGAATGAGCTGTGCGTATATATCACACGTTTATGCAAGTATGTATCGAATATGACTATGTGATCTTTCTAGCTGAAAGTATGCGCTTACTATAGATGTAGCAAACATTTTCTGTATACGTCTTACAAGTGTTTCAAATCGTTTCAGAACTCGTAAAAACTCTAAACCCCACTATTATGGAGAAGTTAAAAAAATACTTCCCCTATTGTAAAGTTCTGAGACAAGGAACGAAGTAGAGCCGCCTCCATTGTCAATGATACGCGGATACATCGATTGCATCACAATACATAGAAATGCAATTGATGTCCAAACCTACAGAGATGGTATGCTAGACCTGAAAATAAGGCGTCCTGTCTTACTGAGCAAAGTACCACTACAAGCTTATAACCACAATTATCGCATACCGGCTAGAATTCATACTCTGTTAAGAGCTGATTAAAGACCAGGCCTATTTACCAATACTCAGAAGAAACATTCTTGCCGCTGTCAGAGCAACTATTCAATTCCAACACATAAAACAAGTAGCCAAATACGTGGATAAAAAACCCCTACGGCGTACACAATCAAAGCAGCACATACCGCTGCAGCAGCGAAGTCCCCGTGGTGTGCCTTGGTGTACAAGTATACTTGCCAGAGGCGAGTCTCGTACGTGCCGCACGCGATGTGCTCGCAGATTCTCACCTGGGGCTACTAATAAATCCATAATCTGGGAACAACAAGGACCACGTGGAGAATAGAGGTCGACATATACACAAAATTATATCTGAATACAGATTCTAGTAATCATATATA
>NW_014038644.1:0-10230 GCF_001186125.1 Sphaeroforma arctica JP610 | reverse complement strand
TATACATATATATGTATATACATATATATATATACTTATATAGACACAATGAATATGTTCCGCATTCTCACCAGCCCATGGCATACTACTGGGGCGCTCACATAGTGAGGAAATCCAGAGTAGTTACCTACACAAATATTCAATTAAAGCCAAAATAAAGACCATTGAGTTAGTATTGTGTGAATATTGAAAAGCTATGGAGACGTACAGATATGTACAAATAGAGGTATACGCGGGTAACGTCAACCAGGTAGTGGAAATCACAGAACTCGGAAGCTACACGTATTTTTATATAGAGTTGAATGTGAGCAGCGTCAATCAAGTAGTAGGAATCACATAGCTCAGAAGTTACATATATGTGCAAATAGCGGTTAATGTTGGTAGCGTCAATCAAATAGTAGAAACGACATAGTTCTCGAGCCATGCAGAGTGCTTTCGAGGCGAGAAAACATATTCTATCAAGTCTGACGCTGAACTGTACTAGCTTATACGACTTCCGTGTATGTCTACGGAAGCCATATATTTATAAATACTATATATACTATATATACTATGGAAGCCATATTTACAATCCCAGTTTCAACCCATGTACACACATATGAGCACTATGCACATATACATGGGCCTAAATGGGACTAACGCTGATGTCGAGGAGTACATACTTGGAGCTAAGTAAGTACCATTGAGTGCGTTCTGATACCTGATCAAAATCAGTGCCAGTTGTTTTAAAAAATACACACACACGACTACACAAATATGTCTCGTCTTATGCACAAATATAATGCAGACACATACATAAACACTCACAAACCCCACCAACGTCTATTTAATACACGCACACTATAGAAACATGCTTATCTACGCACAAAACACACCTACTCGGAGGTCGAGGTAGCGCACTCCCATATCCAGCTGCTCACTGATCGATACATTCTGGCACTTCGATAGCTGGCGGGTGATCGTGTTGATAGTGTGCGATGCAGAGTTGTGTGAACCCGGTAGATGCAACTCTTTGATGTGCTTGTATTGCAAAGTTTCACTGTTTAGTAGTGATAGTAGACGCAACAGTGGTATGGTGTAAAGGTGAGTAAGGGTGGGTTTCGCTTATCAAGGTGGACAATCAAGCCTAAGCTTATTCGTACCAATCTGGGTTGGTTGAAATAACAAGCGATGCTATCTGCTACACTGGGGTATAGTTCTGTCATCCCGCAGAAAAGTTTGGTTATTCTGCAGTGTATCGTGATGAGTTGTTAACTGTCCCTTTAAGTCACGCATACATCACAGGCCAAATACCTATTATTGGACATCCAGTTGGCGAGGTCACCTACAGCGGTGTGGCAACGTGACTGACCATCCTCACATACTGGCGTAACCTAAGAAGAGTATATTTGGAATAACCAAAGATAGATATATAGTTGAATAATAAGTCACTACCTATATTATTATGACAAGCACAATTATTTCGCTCCACACAATACTTCCTCGAGACCGAAATGAAAGATTACTTACAGACAGATAAAAATGAAAAGGATGTTAGCAAAACTTGAACTAAGCTAACCAGAGAACTTGTATACCTTTACATACCTCGGTTATATCTTCCCGTAAGCCCTGACATAGTAACTTCAACACCTTTAAATAATTCATTAGGGACACCTTTTTAAATCACAGAGTAGCTAGAGTACATGCTTATCGTCGTCGGATGCGTATTATTTTTGTACCGTACTGAGAGATGCTTCTTGCTACTACTGCTGCTACGCATTTTAAAGTGGTCTACACATTCTCTCCTATGTACGCATTGTCAAATGGTCGTTCACACAGGGATACTTGAATATTTGTGGCGATTGTTTAATATGTATTATCATTTCATTATCAGTGATCAATCAGTACCGAACCTTTCAATCTAAAATTTGAGACGTTTTGTCTTTTTCAGGAAGTTATGCGTTTAACGTTTTGATATGGTATGCTTTTCTATTTTTAGTCCGAGGTCCACGTGACAAAACCGAAACATCTGAACTTGAACACAATAGTAAGTTGATTAGAATACGTATAAATAGACAAATAGAAGGTTAACTTTACTAAAGCAATTCGGTGATTTTCTGCCATAGAGAGCTTCGTATGGTCTTGATGACTGAAGCTCTCCGCCAATTTTACCGTAGAGTGAATGGGTGTGACATCCAAAGAAGTGTTTCGTTATTGAATGCTATCTCTTAGTCCACTCTACATCTACTAAAATATTGAATCGTAAAATCAACTCTTCATTAAAAGTTGTAAACAACATCTTACCTAGAGCGAAAGGCGTTATACCGCTATATATTTGTTTCTGTTTCAAAGGCGTTATACTTCTGTATAATGTTCGCTTGGTTGACTGACAATAATGACATAATATCTATATATATATATAAATGTTTTGTATATATATATATCCAGTCACTATATATTTTGGATAAAGGGGTTATATCCGTTCGTGTATATTTAGATGAGATAAATTCTCGTTGGCCGAATTGGTTTTTTGTCTCTTGGTTACGTAGTCGCAGAGCGAATCTTATCCGAGATTTGTTCATTAGTATAAACTAAATTCAGCGTCAGGTGTAAAACTTAAGTGATGGCAACTGATTAAAATACCATAGACTTTAAAAAGAAATACACATACTTCCAATGGCGAGAAATTTGAATTCGCAGACTCGGTCTACTTATGTGTTGATCCATAACAATATTCAATTAAAAGTGCATTTCACGCTCAGGCTATATAGCAAAGGTAGGTTGGAATTTCGAGACGTTTCTATGTTCATTGCTATGATGTCATACTATGTTCGACTGACGGTGGCAGGGTTCGTCTCCCTCTAAATATAGCCACACAACGCTCAGACACTGACAGACACACATACAATATGTTTAAAAAGGATACACTCATGTAGTTTGACACAGCGTATGTGACTTTGAACCAAGTCAAAACAATACATCCAACTCACCTTCAGCAAACTTTCGTGGATTCAGTCGCGCGAAGGTGCTGATGGAAAACCACCACCATGTAGTATCGATTCATGTGCACTCGTCTACCACTTGTGGTTTTAATAAATAAATCGAAATGTGCATGAACGTGTAATTAATATTTTTACGTTCCATCGGTCGATCGAACAAGTAGTATGAGTTGGTAAAGTAATTTCAAACACTTGTACGTCTATGTGCGCATACACACAATTTACAAAGTGGTGCAATTCAACACCCATTTCTGACACGATAGTTATAGAAAAGTACTATTTACTTTAGTTTGCGCCAACGTTATATGTGTAGCCTATTTTCTCTGCGCTTTACTGTACATGCAAAAATTTGTCTGTACAAACGTACGATACAATATAGGAATTCTACTACATACATACTTAAAATACACACTCGCATACATACATACATGAATACACACAATATATATATATATACACATCTATATAGTATAATTCTGATTTTATATATATTCATATATATACACACACATATGTATACATTATAAATTTGTTATTGTATATAAAGATATATATACATACACACACGAAAATATATATATACATACATATATCTGAATAGATATCAGAGCCATAATTATATTCGCATATATATATATACATGTATTTGTATATTACACAGAATTTCGTTCTGTAGTACACATCACGAAAAACTCTTCTGATCGCCATGTTCAGAATGAATATACATATAGTAAATTAATAAGCTAAAAGACAAAATTAAAGGCTTTATACTCAGAAGAGCTATCTACTTCCCAATAGTGTGACGAATATGAAAACACAGCCTTATGTTACAGCTGTGTATTGATGTCTCACGTAAGGAAAACAAACAAGCAAGAGCAGAACTTCAGTATTTATTTAGTTCTTGTAGATCTATATAATGGGATAGAGGACGACACAAACCATACTACAAATAGTATTCATTATCTAACTTTAAATAGGTAATCGTTCATCGAGCATATCCGTACGAGATAAGACATTAGAATATTACATTCATAATGGATAAGTTCAAAGCAAAAGTCAATATTGCTTTGCGAAATAAACAGTCAATATTGATTTGCGAAACAAAAAAGTCAATATTGCTTTGCGAAACAAACATACCAGTTCGAAATACATAGGACGACAATTAAAAGAAAAGAAGTGCATATGTATGCATGTCACAAAAATACATACATACATACACAGTAATAAATAGTAACCATCCTCGTGAAAGGCGTAACCCTGTCCTCAGCAAAACTGGGCATCGGCATGGATAACTATATGCAATTTCGAGAGCCTTTAATCAAGCCCTGATAAATGCACCTCCCTACATGATATTCCACATGCAACCAGAGGTACACAAAACCAAAAGACTTGTCATGATACACGATGCCTACAAACTATATAAGCATGCATACAATGTCTAGCATATACATATATAAACGAATTTAGATACGTGACGCAATCTCCTTGGCGTGAGCTCGCTCCTGCTTGACGGTCGCGGCGACGGATTTAACTCCCATTACACCACCACCCCAGTGTCTGCGCTGTTCCTCCCACTTGTCAGTGAAGTTGCCCTTGACAGCCTCACAAAGCTTGTTGAAAGCGGCCTGATCGGCAGCGTTCACATCAACGAAAGCTACAGCACATGTCTTCTTCTGGTGGATAAGAGCTCCTAGACGGGACTTTCCCTTGACAATACAGTAAGGGATGCCCATCTTGCGACAAAGAGAGGGCAACCAGAGGACAAGCTCTACGGGCTCAACATCGGCAGCGATAACCACAAGCTTAGCCTTCTTCTTCTCGATAAGACCAGTGATGTGGTTAAGACCAAACTTGAGGGCAGCAGCGGGCTTTCCCTGCTTGCCATCTCCTCCATTGGCCTTGGCCTCGGCAGCTTTGCTAAGACGCTCCTTCTTCTGAGCGGTGGTCTCGGGGCGGTACTTCTCGGCGAGCTTGAGCAGCTCAGCGGTGGTGTGCTTGTCTAGACACTTGTTGAACTGGTTCAATGTGGGGGGTACCTTTAAACGCTGCATAAGGATCGCACGCTGGCGTTGCAGGCGAATGTACTTGGGCCATTTGACGAAACGACCAAGATCACGCTTGGGCTGGATGTCACCACCGATTCCGAAGTTACGGCTCTTTGACTCGAAAAGGGGGTTGCTAGTCTTGGTAGCGGTCTTCTTCTTCTGCGCCAACGGGGCAGGGGCGACCTTGTTTCCTCTTTTGGGTCCCTATTAATTGCGGAAGTGTGAATATACAGATAAGTATTTCTACACACGCAGGGAAGAATTCCAAACGAATGTGTGCAAAAATTCCAAGATTGGGGTAAGCGGTAGTCTCAGTCACATCGTTCAACATTTAAGTAATTCTGAAATTTGGGTATAGATTATTTTTGAGCATCATAGACTTTAACCCTTGTCTCTAATAACATAATAGTATGTGTTACTTACCATCTTGAATGACAACAGCGGATTAACGATGTATGGAAAAGGATAGGTTATGTGTAAGTGTGGGTGCTCTTATGGTCATTGTTTGTGTAGTTTCAAAATGAGTTGCGAGTCGCAATCTCCACATGTGCAACTATTCCACAGAGCAAGTTATTTTTATCGCCAAACAATTTTCGAGCATGTATAATTATATAAACGGAAGACGATTCATTGTTTTACAATCGGGTTTCCATTCAAATTGTCTGATTGATCTGAAACTTCGAATGTACTCTTTTGATATACTCAAAACTGGATTTTGTGAAATATATACATAGTATTGAATTAAAATACTTGTAATGAGTCTGAAAATGTTTTCCACCAATTAATAAGCAATAACGAATTCAAAAATCCTCTTCAATATTGTTTTGGAACTGCTTTACCCAAAAGTACTCAAATATTTCGAATTTGATGCCAAATTCGTACATATTTGGGAGAACTCGGTTCGAGTATTTTGGAATACTTTATAGATACACTGTTCATTATTTACAATTCCTGATTTAATAGTCCGGATTATATATTTTCCCAACAAAAGCTACACGTGCAAACACCGAATTTCAGAATAGTAAACCCGAAACTTCGCAGTACGAAGTGAGTAGGTACAGCACCCGTGGTAGCTCAGGCGTGTGTGATTACACCATTGTTCATCTTTGGTTATGTAAGGGTTTATGTCGATAGATGCATAATCCTTTTCCACACCTTTGGGTATTAACGCAACCATGGTATGTGGAAAGATACATGACATGTAAAAGTGATAAAGTTATAAGCTTGCAAGCGTGGTAGTGGAAGTGCGACCACTATAGAGATATGATACATACAATTGCCGATCCGGAGTAGTTGGAGATGTGACAGTGCATTGCAACACTCGACAGCATGGAGATGTACTACAGCAGAAAGAAGCAACAAAATAGAAAATACACATACAACATGCATGCATGAAATGACACGTGTATACAATTACAAATATGGGTGGAGCTTATTGAGAAGAAAGATAAGCCTGTGATACGAGTCACAAATGCCCCGATCAGCACACGTACAGCCGCAAATACAGCGAATCAAGTTGCCCGTGACCAGACCTGTATACATACCCTGACATTAGCTGTCTAGATATCTTGTACATGCACATGTTGTACAGAGTTATATTTGCATACACAAATTATATTATTACACCACATACGCAGTGCAAAAAAAAATGGGGCGTGATTGATTGTACTTATTGGTATTTTTAGCAATGCTAATCATATGGTTTACTCAGTGCATACTATATATGGATGGTATACGCATTACACATATACTTGGAATCTAAGGTGTCTGTTCTATTATATGTGATGGACGTCAAGCATTTGTACACAGATCCTACAGCACGTGTTGAATCTAAATGCACACACGCACCCCATCCACACACTCTAAGAAGTATATTGCAACACAGTATAAAATTCTAAACGTACAATGCACACCTTACACGCTATCAACAGACTCGCGGACCAAAAAGGCACATGAAGCGGCTAGCCGCCCCCAAGCACTGGATGCTGGACAAGCTCACCGGTGTGTGGGCTCCCAAGGCCTCCAGTGGTCCCCACAAGGCACGTGAATGCATGCCTTTGGTGATCTTCCTGCGCAACCGTCTTAAGTACGCTTTGACTGGTGACGAGGTTAAGATGATTGTCAAGCAGCGTCTAGTTAAGGTTGATGGACGTATTCGCACCGACCCTACTTTCCCCGCTGGTTTCATGGGTATGTGACGCGTTGTATTTGTATCTGTGCGACTGGTGTACTGCGCCTGCCGGTCGGTGTTTCATAGTGATAGTAGTTACAGCATTATAGTCCTTACAATTCTGATAGCATTGCAAACACCTTTGCCACTTGCGGGTTAGCAGCATTTTAAGTGTTGCCTTACACGTCCGTTATAGCATTGCATGCGATATGACTTGACTGGAAACTCACAATCCACATCCCCACTCTACGTATTAGATGTTATCTCTCTCGAGAAGACCGGTGAGAACTTCCGTCTGATCTACGACAACAAGGGCCGTTTCGCTATCCACCGTATCACTACTGAGGAGGCCGAGTACAAGCTGTGTCAGGTTAAGAAGGTCGCCTTGGGCCCCAAGGGTATCCCATACTGCACCACCCACGACAGTCGCACCATCCGTTTCCCCGACCCCTTGGTCAAGGTCAACGATACCGTTAAGGTTAACATCGAGACTGGCAAGATCGAGGTATGTATATGATACGCAATTAGATGGGGTGTGTAGGGTTTAGAGTGGGTGTGTGACCATGCTATACAGAGCCGTTTGCGGCTGTGGAAGTACAGTCGGGTGTATTGCTATCGTAGTGAGCACAGTCGAGGGCGACTAGAATAGCATTGCATCGATATATATAGCATGCAATGCAGATGTATGGTTCTAAATGTCATCTCGAACACACCACACTTTGTGTTGTTGCAGGACTTCGCCAAGTTCGAGCACGGAAACGTCGCTATGGTCAACGGTGGACGTTCTCTAGGTCGCGTTGGTATCATCACACACACCGAGCGTCACCACGGAGGTTTCGACATTGTGCATCTTAAGGTATGTGTGCACACGCATAAAGTCACGCCTGCATGTCATACATACTCTTGTACATTTATAACATGCCAGGCAAGCTTCACCTGTTTCTATGCATGTGATTGATACATATACGCGGGTGGTGGTTGTGTACGACGAATATGAAGAGACCTTAGCTATCCAGTTCTGCTACTGAGTGCATTCCTGTGCTGTGAATTTTAGCTCAGATTCGTCTATACGAAACAACAAAAATATCAGTATTTCGTATAATCAGTATCTATACACTGTTCTCACCGGATACCATCTCGTTCCGTTTCTTCCCTTTCCGTTTGTCTATAGGATGTTCTTGGTCACGAGTTCGCGACCCGTCTATCTAACGTATTCGTTATCGGCAAGGGTAACAAGCCCTGGGTATCGCTACCCAAGGGTAAGGGTGTACGTCTAACGATTGCGGAGGAGCGTGACCGTCGCCTGGGCCACAAGACCACTGCTTAAATTAGTTGTGTGGACTAATACTGGGTAATAAATCAAATAAGTAAATCTAGGTGCTGGATTGGCCATCTCAAAGCCGGAGTTTGTATATTATTGTTTAGTGGTTATCAGCGTGTTAGACTTCTCGATGTGGTGTTGTGTGTGTAATCATCCAGTCCGAGAAATCTAGGTGTTGTGACCACCTTAAAGCTTCATGTGGTTATTAGTTTGGTGCATTATGGGTTCGATGTGCGTTTGTATATCTTTATTCATATTTGGACGTTTACGCGTGGTGTTTCACTATAGAAATTCTTATGGCTGGGGTTGTAAATGTAGGTGCATGTGATTTCGGAGTGACACCCCACGTTATTTAGTTGTGGAATGATATGCCACAGTTGCATCTCGGTGTGTCGTACCTCGTGTCAGAAGTATCTCCCAGTGGCCCAAGTCTGTTATTGGTGTATATATATGGGAATACATTGCCTTGCTGTATGTACGTTGTGTTTGAGTTGTATGTCTTGCTGGATAATTCCAGGACACGCGGGTGCCTCCTTGTTGGTATAGTTGAGCTATGCTGAGTGGTAGTATGTCCACAGCGCACTATTAGATGCAGATCCCCTGGCTACACAGATAGTGAACAACAGAAGTCGTTCAGTGAGAGATACGGCTGACTTCAGTAATATTAACGCTGGGTTGAGCTTTCTTCTATGGCCAAGTGCTTCAACTGTACTGAACGGGCCGAAGTGGAGAGCTTCCGCTAGATGAGTAGAGTATATTTCTTGCGAGAAAAGTCTGTCATCCGATAAGGAAGCTATGATGATTTGGGAAGTTGATGCACATTTCTATATATATTTATCAACTTCCCAAATCCCACTTCCAATTCGACTGGCCTTGTGCGCGAATAACACAAGCCTGAATCTGCATGCTGCCCGACTCTTGGTGGATGGCGATGCCGTTGTCAGAAAAGGCTTTAGCTGTGTTGAGGATATCTGGGACGTTGTGATTTCTCATCGGATGGTAGTATACAAACAACATATCCTTCTATTTTATTCACATATTACTTCCATTTACTTCGGCGGGTCTAGACTAATATTCATATCCCCTATACCAATGCTATCCCATGTCCATTACATATAACTGAACAAAAATAACGTTGAATTGATGTCATTGTCAAACCTGTATTGTCAGTTGATTATTCCTCGGTTCGAGCTGAATTCTCAATATAGCACTTTAGACGCTATATTCATTACAACGCTTTATTCACTACAATGCTTTAGACGCTTTATTCACTACAACGCTTTAGACACTTTATTCACTACAACGCTTTAGACACTTTATTCACTACAACGCTTTAGACACTTTATTCACTACAATGCTTCGGACACTTTATTCACTACAACACTTTAGACGCTATATTCACTACAACGCTTGAGACACTTTAGACGCTTTATTGACTACAACGCATTAGTTGCTTTATTCACTACAACGTTTTAGACGATATATTCACTATATCCCTATATTCACTACAACGCTTTAGACACTTTATTCACTACAACGCTTTAGACGCATTATTCACTACAACGCTTTAGACGCTAAATTCACTATATCGCTTTAGACGCTATACTCACTATAACGCTATATTCACTTCAAAGCTTTAGACGCTTTGTTCATTACAGAGCTTTAGACATTTTATTCACTATAAAGCTTTAGACGCTTTATTCGCTACAACGTTTC
>NW_014038645.1:4695-10232 GCF_001186125.1 Sphaeroforma arctica JP610 | reverse complement strand
AATTTAATATATGTATATATAATCTAATAATATATAGAATAATATATATATATTTATATACATTTATATATATATATATATATATACTAGTTATGTACTCTGTTCCAATTTAACGGATGCGTGTCTCTAAATGAGTGCGCGTATAGACGTGTAGACTTGGAAGTAATTGGAATCCATATGCAGCAACGTATGCAGTGGAAGGTGACTGTCCTCGTCCTGCTTTTATACGTGATTTGTCTTTATGTACGTTATCTAGATCCCCAGCTGCAGGTACATCATAGCACATGTGATGTTCACTGTGTTGGTACCTTGAACCATCTCTGCCTTCTGCATGTTGTACGTGTGTTTGTACTGTTAGGAAGGGGTCTTTGCGCAGCTGCGTGATCTTAACGAACCGGTGTGAAAGATTGCGACACGCCCAACTGTCCGAGTCTGACCAAACCCACACCAACCTCATGACCCAACCCTGAACACACTACGCTTGCCATGCCAGATCATTGAGCGAAGCTGCATCACTTCATTTGCATGCACGACTTCATCGTACTTTGTACGTTCCACTCACTGACCCAAACCATTTGGGCCGTGGGGCTTAGATAGCCTACCAAAACCACGCCAACCCCATGACACAACCCTGAACACACTACGCTTGCCATGCCAGATCATTGAGCGAAGTTACATCACTTCTTTTGCATGCACGACTTCATCGTACTTTGCATGTTCCACTCACTGACCCATAATATTTGGGCCGTGGGGTATAGATGGCCTGTCTGGTGCGAGTGCCGTGTGAAATGGTCAAGCAGAATATGCAAACCACCGGGGGAACTACCGCCGCCTCGGTAGTCAAACAGGTAGGGCGGAGTCTTTGTTTGGATATTAATGTGTGTTGTGAGAGTGTGGGGGTGTTCGTGGGTGAGTTTTAATACACGCGTTTCTTGGTGAGGTTGAGGTTCGGTGTCCTTGGTTGTGTGCGTTTCTTGGTGAGGTTGAGGTTCGGTGTACTTGGTTGTGTGCGTTTCTTGGTGAGGTTGAGGTTCTGTGTACTTGATTGTGTGCGTTTCTTGATGAGGTTGAGGTTCTGTGTACTTGGTTGTGTGCGTTTCTTGGTGAGGTTGAGGTTCGGTGTACTTGGTTGTGTGCGTTTCTTGGTGAGGTTGAGGTTCGGTGTAATTGGTTGTGTGCGTTTCTTGATGAGGTTGAGGTTCTGTGTACTTGGTTGTGCGCGTTTCTTGAGGAGGTTGAGGTTCTGTGTACTTGGTTGTGCGCGTTTCTTGATGAGGTTGAGGTTCGGTGTGCTTGGGTGTGTGGATGTAGGCTTATTTGCAGGAGAGTTGGCACTTGCGTATAGTTTATGTAGGTTACATCTCTGTTAGTTTAAGTCGCGTGACTTCAGTTTTTGTCGTTCAGTTCAAGTCCCTGGTTGTTTAAGTCGTCATACGCATACCACCTTCAAATTGCCTCCCTGTGTATTAAGTCGTGTAGATATATATAGAATGAAACTTCAAACTGTATGTATTGTTTCAAACGAATTTCTGTCTGTTTAAGTTGTAACCGTAGGAGTAGGCGTGGGTGAGATCAGACAGACAAGTTATATTTTGTAGAAGATACGAAATATAAATCCAATTTTAAGAATCTCAATAGTGAGCAGCCGTATGCCATGCAGTTGTCATTGGTAGGTGTCCCGTCCTACTGACAAAAGGTGCGGACGTGTATGAGACCGCTGAGGTGTGTGTGACCCGAACTGAGGAATTGGGATCACTATACAACAATCAGTACCACATCTGGGTGGGACGTCTTGGCACCAGGGACACACACAACAGTTTTAAAGTACCTTTTGTCTATACGGAGCAAATATACTTCAAACCAAGTCTACATACCAGTTGCCATACAAACGGTCCGCATATTACCATCTTACTCAGTTATACCTTTTGAGCGTACTATCTACGAGTCGCAATACATAATCACCCACCATAGTATCACTGGGCTGTGGCGTAGAGTGCCCTTCCCTATCATCCAATGCCCGGTATAGGAAGCGCTTCACACAACTATGACTCATTCCTACCTGCACACCTCCCCATCCATCTTCATCTTTTGCCACAGATCATCACCCGCCATGGTATCACAGGGCTGTGGCGTGGATACCTGTCCACTATAGTGCGTGAGGTGCCCTTCTCCATCATTCAATTCCCGCTGTACGAGGCTTTCCGCTCACAAATAGGCAAACAACAGGACGGAAGAGTTGATCCCTGGCAAGGGGCCCTGTGTGGGTCAATGGCCGGCGGTATATCGGGTGCGCTTACCACACCGCTGGATGTGGTGAAGACCAGGATCATGCTGAGCCAGGTAATGCAGGTGTTGTGAGTGAACTATAGATTTGTAAGTAGTATTTTACACACACACACACACACACACACACACACACACACACATATATATATACATATATACATATATATACATATACATACATACATACATACATACATACACACACACACACACATATATATATATATATAAATTTATATATATGTATATATGTATATGTACAAGTATATATATGTATATATATTCATACATTGTATCCGCATTTTCATATATGGATATATTACCTAAGTGTATGTATGCATGGTACATAACTCTCTTGTTCGTATGTCTAGACGAACGTGAATATTATTATGCGAGTAGTGTAACCAGCTCGCCCACATCTGTGTCTTACAATGATCACAGTCTGTGTTGTTCATACGCCACTCAAACACGTGTGATGTGTGCGTATGGGTGTAGCTTAGCAGTTCACACACTGTACCTTTTGGAGATAGTACTATAAGATGATTAATCGTGTAGTGCGAATAGTTATATAACAATACCGTACATTTTGTATATGTGATGTGCCTTGTAGACTGACCGGGTACTTGATGTTGCACGCAGACAGTATTCCGGATACACTCAGATACCACGTGTATCTTTGTATATCCATGCATGCGTTCGTACGTAGTTCGATCGGATGTGTCTTATGAGTGCCTTGGTTGGCTTTGCTTTCACGTGAAAGCCCTTGCGTGCACGGAGCTTAGAAAGAGTTTAAGGTAAAACATGCTGAAGGATTGGTGTGTGACAGATACAGGCGATTGAAGCTCCTGTTTAATAGGCCAGTATCATATCGATCCGATCCCCTCCTGACGTTAGCTAGTGTGTGCGAAATACATACTTCGGACACTCAAAAGTTGTCTGAAACGCTAAACATCCATATCATCCAATCAGTCCAAGTTCAAGTCGCCATGGTAACCTCCAAATCGTCAGAGCACATTCCGACGCGTCAGAGCACATTCCAACTCGCCGGAGCAGACTCCAACTCACACTTCTCTACATTCTTCATCCTTCAACTGCACCAGGGAACCGGTGCTACGGCATACACCACCATCTCAGGAACATTCTCGCGGATCTTAGCCGAGGAGGGACCGAAAAAGTTATACGCTGGTATGTGTTGCTTGTTTATTCGTGTCGTTGCCTCGTCAGTATTTACGGCTGATCAAGGTGTGTGTAGGTAGAAGTCCCGCCCCGTGTTCGAATGCAACACTAACCTACTAGTGGTGCATGTGTCTGATCCATGCGAAAGGTAAATCATACTAAACTTCGGGTACTATATTGCATATCAGATGGCCAGACTATAGTACAGTGATTGAGCGCTATGCCATGATCCCCTTTCCATTACCTTCCTCGCTCTATTACGAACGCTTGCTCGTGTAAAAATTCGGCAGACGCTGAATGTACCGAACTGTTCTGTGTGTCTTCCCTACGGATATTTTAGACTCGCTTGGTTCGCGGTACTAAAATGAACTCATGTGTACGAGTGCAATCCTAATTGATCATCTCTAGACCCTAAACCTCCGTGACTCGGAGTCACATGCATATGACGTCCCGGTCATAGTCAATCCTGTGTTGACGAAGAATGGGCTGTGGTTGGTTGTACAACGAGTTGGCCCAATTTAATTGTTCATCACTGTAGTCAACAACTACACTGGCGCACACGAGGCACGAGGGTATCGAGAATGGGCCAGGGAGGTGGCTGGCGTTTGTGTATCGTGTGTTAGCATCACCCACACGGCTGTGGCCAGCGCTCATAGGTTGTATTCCATTGCGGATGTGGATGGAGTGTTGTCGGGTCAATTGTGTATCTCCGTTAACAACGATGGTGTGCACAAAGTATATACCGTGTACTCGGGAAAACCGGGGTTTTATAGCCGTAAAAGAAAAACCGGGGTTTTATAGCCGTACGAACGCCTATATAAAGTTTGCCGACGGTCTAAAGAGACATGTTGTCATGTGTAGATACATTTTAGTCCACTCATTATATGTTCGTGACCTCATCTGCAGGTGTTGTTCCGAGGACCATGTGGATCACGATAGGAGGCTTTGTTTTCTTCGGCGTGTATGAAAGCGGCAGGAAGTTCCTTGCGCCCATTTTCCCTTAAGTGGTCATGCATGCATCCTGGTAGTATTCTTAGTGGTGCATAGTTAGATTGCTTGTTCTCGGCTTGGAGTGCTACCAGTAGCTCTGACGAGTCCAAGTTGCCGCGCACACATCGACTAGTACGGCCGTACTTATCAGTCTTTAATTAAGAGTTCGGTACTATATTTAGCGTGCGGTCTATATTTAGAACCCCGTTGAGCCGAGGGGGATGTAAACCAAGCTTTGCAAAGTCACGGCCACTGTCAGATTTGCACATAATCTACGCGAGCATTCTACTTGTGTATGTGTAGCATTTCATCGACGACAAGGGTGTATTAGTATACTATATGTAGATAAATCTGTGTGCTCGTGTCTATGTATATATAGCATGTCTATATATATGTATATATATATATATTTATATAAATATAAATATATAGATATAGATATATAGGTATAGATATATAGATATATAGGTATAGATATACACACCGATATATATGTATGTATAGAAACAGGTAGAGGAGAGTGCAGCCTTCCAGTGCGAGATGTACTTCCCTGCTGATTGAGAGATTTGACCTGTGAGAAGGTGTGACACAGTGCCATGCAGAGTGTGTACTTCAATAAAAAACAGATCAGTACAACGCCTCTATCTCATCGCCGCAATCATAGCTGATCCCGAGTATTGTCCTTGATAGTGAGCTACCTTAGAGTTTTAACTGATCCCGAGTATTGTCCTTGATAGTGAGCTACCTTAGAGTTTTAACTAATAGCGAGTCTTTATCTTAATCGCGGGTTTAGGGTTACAGAGTTTTAGGGTTGTCAAAACCCTAAGGCCCCATCAAGGGGTTTCTACTGATTTTGCGTCATGTGGTTATGGTACAAGGCTGTTCACAACCCGAAGTGCTGGCTATGTCCAAGCACACGGGAAGCGCTTAACACTAGCATAGGTTGGTTTACTATAGCGCTGGTGTGACTTAAGTACACGGGAAGTGCTTAACACTAGCATAGGTTGGTTCACTATAGCGCTGGTGTGACTTAAGTACACGGGAAGTGCTCAACACTAGCATAGGTTGTTTCACTGTAGCGCTGG
>NW_014038645.1:0-3529 GCF_001186125.1 Sphaeroforma arctica JP610 | reverse complement strand
AAGTTGTCTGATATCGAGGTGCAGTATAGTCTATAGTGTACTATGGTGATGGTCATCCTGATGAGAGCGTGTTGTATTATACCTTGTCCTGTAATTGAAATTAGGACTGGGAGGTGGAAGGGGAAGTAATCTTATATTGAGGTGCAGTATAGTCTATAGTGTATTATGGTGATTGACATCCTGATGAGTGTGTGTTGTATTATACTCTGTCCTGTAATTGAAATTAGGACTGGGAGGAGAGAGGGAGAAGTTGTCTGATATTGAAGTGCAGTATAGTCTATAGTGTACTATGGTGATGGACATCCTGACGGGCGCGTTCTGTATTCTACCCTGTCCTGTAATTAAAATTGGGACTGGGAGAAGGAGGAGGAGAGAAGGGGAAGTTGTCTGATATTGAGGGGCAGAGACGAATTCGTTTCAGTCTTGCCCATGCCCGTTCCACTGTACACTTCGGGCCATGGGCGATACGTACATAAACAAACAATTGTCAGATCTTCGCACCCCCTTATTTGGGTTTAAATTTCGCACTTCCTTATTTGGGTTTAGGGGTCTGCAATACCTCAGCGCTGATTGGCGAGTAAGAGAAAATCGCGTACCCTCTGAATCTCTAAAATGTCTATGCATGTTTTCTCACTCGCCATAAACCAAATGAACCAAGCTCCAATTGTCCCATGGGTCGTCTCAGTCAAAGTTCAGTTCGGTACCGAAGTCGTACTATTCTTTATTCCGCAGTGCCATTCCCTGCAATACAGATACTTCATCATACACGCCACGACTCACTATACCACTAAAGCCCCTACACTCAACACCCCAGCCAAACTAGCTGTTAACCTCACAGGCCACGGGCGCAGCAGGCAGTACACTTATAAGTTGATCACGCGGCCCAGTTTCTGCACTCGGTTGAGTAGTACATCACCACTCTTGATCACTTCGTTGTATGACTGTGTCTGATTGTGCAGGCGTGTGGTCTCGACAATACCGGCCACCTTGTCGATCTTGCAGGTCAACGCGCCACTGGCGATAAAGCGAGAGAGGTCCCTGAGGTACAAAGAAGTAGGAGATAGAGATCATGTAGATATAGATATATATACATACATACATACATAAATACATACATACATCCATAAATACATACATACATACATACATACATACTATATATATATATATAGATAGATAGATCTATGTATATATATATATATATATATACACAGATAGATATATGAAAAATATAAAATAAATAGATCCAATAGAATATATTTCTATTGTGGTATATACCTACGAATATAATATGCACTTTGATACATATAGATTTCTGTATATATATCGGGCCTGGCTATACAGGCGCATAGCCAATGCTAATATCAGCCACCTGGTCGAAATGCCTGAGAAAGTTGATACATTTTTAATGTATATATATACCTAGGTATCAATTCGGTACAGACATACTGGGTCTATAGGGGATGTTGTAAATAATATTGTGTATATGAACATACACGCGACGTGTGAGTATCTTCCATCTACATACGAGCACAGACGTAGAACTCCCTACACGCGCAGGCCTATCTGCGTATACGAGTGTGAGGGCTAAGCAACGCCATACACAAGACAACGAACCAACAGCCTCTCAGATGTACATGTGCGCAACAATGTGCATTAGCATACACCCAAAGTACCATGCATGAACAACTATCAATGCATATTCTGCAGTAATACTAGATCAATAGCGTCACATCACTTTACTTACGTATCTACATGTATATGTACGCACACACACACACACACACATATATATATATATAGTACGTATACCGACATACATAGGCGTGTACGCATACCTATCAATAAAATCCACGGTGACACCGAAGGACTCGGCGATAGAAGCAAGGGTCACACTGCGATACGATTCCAACAGTTGGCTGTATGCTCGGATGCGCATCTCACGCACATAGTACTGGTAGTGCAGGTAGGTGTATCGGTTCTTCTTGATAATGCCCTCAATCTCCGCTGCAATACGACAAGTGAGGTGACGTTGATGTACATCTCTCCGCAATGATGGCGTGGGAATGTAGATATATATAGGTATAAATATAAATATAGATATAGATACAGATATATATATAACATATTAAAGTATATTCAAGCACAAGTATCGGATCTAGCTATCGATGCCCTATATCTCCGTGGCAGTATGGCAAGATAGTAAAAAGTTGACAATATGAAGCTACATAAACATACACGGCATGGCTTGAGCTTCTGTGTCCATTCCGACGGGAAGTGAAGTACAAAGACGTTAAAATCGAGCGTAGGGTACGATCGCAATTGGATTGAAACACAAAAGAAAAAAACAGACAACAACCTGCAGAGAGAATACATCCGTTGAACGGACAGTAAAAGCAGACAGCAAGTGTATGATATGATATGATATGGTATGACAGCAGTTGGATATATAAATGCAGTTGGAGCGACTCAGAACAAAGCCAACACTGTTAACAGGATAGAAGGCATGTACAATACATTCTTAGAGTTAAAAACGTTAAAACTAGCCAATGCTATGACAGCAACTGGCATTAAACATCACAAGCTATAAACAAATGAGAAAATACAACATAGCATGTACAATACATTCCTAGAGTTAAAACGTTAAAACTAGACCGTTATGACAGCAAATGGCATTAAACATCACAAGCTATAAACAAATGAGAAAATACAACACATAGCATGTACAATACATTCCTAGAGTTAAAACGTTAAAACTAGCCTATGCTATGACAGCAACTGGCACTAAACGCCGCAAGCTATGGACAAATGAGAAAATACAATACACACCTAGCGACTGGAAGAACTCTTGGTAGTTGCACTGGTAGAACGAGCGCATGAATTTGCCGTAGATGGGGTGTTTAAGAGACACCTCATGCACTTCAGGGCTATCCACGACCTGGGTGTAGTGTAGAGCATGGCATAAAGTAGCTTTTGTGAGCCACCATTTGATACGAGTTACATATATATATACATGCATATACGTATAGATATAGATATAGATACATATCTATACACACACACATATATATATAGACATAGACATATATATATATATTATATTATATTTAAAATATATAAGAAGATGTATGTATGTGCGGGTATTCATGTACAATTAGTGGCTGCTACACAGCTGCACAGGGAAGGCTGATTAGAAGGTATGACTACACAGACGGATGTATGTATACGAATATACCCCCATTTGCTGGTACACTGCTCAGATTAACTTGATCTAGTTTCATGGACCCTGCAGCATAAGTCTGAATACAGCTCGTGTCGTAGAGGAGAAGCGACATGCCCTACATACACACACATTTATATATATATATACACATGTGCTTACACTGTCTGCATGCATATAAATAGATATACCTTCTAAATATAATTGTATATAATGAAAATGTATACAAAAACAACAACAAAAAAATACAAACACGACCAACCAACCACACATACACAAACAAACACACACACACACCCACACACACAC
>NW_014038646.1:0-10240 GCF_001186125.1 Sphaeroforma arctica JP610 | reverse complement strand
GTGTGTATGTATGCATGTGTGTGTGTGTGCGTATAGATAGATATAAATATATGTGTGTGTCTGTGTATGTTTGCATGTCTGTGTGTGCGTATGTATATATATATATATATATACATACATATATATATATAAATATATGCATGTATGTGTGTTTGAATATATATATAATATACATCCATGCATACATGAATACATACATACATATATACATACATACACACACACATATATATCACATTGTAAAATGCCTGTCGCTTGTGCTGTTTTGAAAAAACCCTCATGTACAGACCTGATCCACTCCGTCAGATTGTTCACACGATCCACCAACTCATCATGGTATTGGTTTGGGTCGCCGGTGGCGTGTGCTGGATTGATATTAGAGCCGGTGCTCTGCACAGAAGACATATTGGGGATGACTGAGGCAGAGCTTTCACGCAAGGTTACACTCACGCCAACATTACTGTCAGTTATTTTACTGTCGGTGATTTTACTATCAGCAATTTGCACCTTACTCCTTGTGTTCTTTGCTGGAGTAGGAGTGCGGAACATTGTAGTATACATAGTGAGTGGAGCACAAATCAAACTAAGGTGTGGATATACTTGTCGCGCAGGATCCTTGATAGTGGGTTTTTATACCATAATTGCTTTGTAGAGTGCGAAGTGTAATTAATACGGACTGGAAATGGTACTATTTAGATACACCTTGAATAGGCTCAATCCTTTATAATCTGAAGAAAAAGCCGTGTTGTGCTATTATGGACCAGAAGTCCAGGACTGTCAGTCTGTCACTGAACTGGTGTCGCAAACCAAATAAATGTCTAAAATATAAAAGTGTATTTGACATCTCAGCGAAAATTCCGGACCGCGAGTCCTCGATTCTCTGTTTTAAAAAATGTAAATATTTATTTCTATTTATTTTGCATATAAATTTATGCATAGTGCTCTGTGCAGTGTGCACTGAAAAGCGATTGTAAATATTTACATAAGCATTTATGTAAATAGTTTGAAACTTCGCAACTCTACTGTGAGAATGAAAGTAGTTGTTTCAAAGTATACATACAAAATGTAGCGAAATAATTCATATGTTGATTTTTAAAACATTACCATCAACCACCTGGCATGTGTTGCATCTTTGGGGCACGACCAAACATCTGTGTATCTTATTATTCAATGTGCCTGCCTTTCCGTTAAATGTTGCTGAATCATCGTTTTCAATATAATGTCCATATACATTTAATACCGAGGAAAAAAAGATCAATTCGAAGCTTGGGGTTTAAATATATAGTTGTGGTCTTAAAAAAAATAAAAAGGAAACCTAGAGATACGGATATCACCATAAAGGATCTGTTCAGGTCTGTGTATACTCACACGGGTATCCTGCACGCAGAATCGAACTTGCGCGTGGAGAAGCACAGAATACAAGTCTAGCGCAACACCAATCGAATTGATCTCAGAAAGGGTATTTTTTTTATAACCGTACATCAATAAATATTTATAATAGGACATACAATAAACATTGAGTTTTCATTTTTACAATATTTAATGTTGCCTTTCGGAATGAAGACTTTGCCACATAAATACTACTAGTTTGGATTTTGGGCGCATCCAGTATCGCCTGTGATTAGTTCAAGCAGTTTCTAGCTGCACGTACGCCCTATTCTAAAAGAAGTGTGCGTGCAGTGTGATACAAGAACTCACCATCAACGTCGGCATAACTAGGCCGCTCACGCCAAATTAGCAACTTGCAATTTCACGCATCTGCAACGCTCGCCCCATATTATATAACCAAGTGGAAAAATGCGGAAACAGCAAGTTACAAGGACACAGTAATGCTGCCATATGTACGCGCTTTAATTCTAGCTTTCTCAGCCGCTGATTCGAACCATCGCACACAAGACTTCCATTCCATAGCGGCTGCAATCTCATCAGGTTCGGCATCAAATTCCTTGAGCGCATTATATTAGACGTCCGATGTTTTCATATTTATTTGAATTGACCCTCGCTGTAAGCTCTCCTTCCCAGAGAGAAAGCAAGTGCGGATTTTTTCTTCTTCGGGAGTAAGTGCTGGCCGCGTCTGTAGAGCTTTGACCGGAAGGTATTTGTACTATTTATTGTAGTAGTCGAGGGAGGTAAAGATATGTCAGTCGGGGTTAAACTTGTTTTAAGACACAGGCATTTATAAGCCCGTGTATGACGATGCGTGTAGTATGTACTGGCGTGGAATGTGTACGCAATGTAAGTATGCTTCATATGCCGATTCCATTGTTATTTTTGATACATGTAGTCCTAGAAGTGTGTCCATTGCGGTTGATCTAATAATAGCTCCTGAAGGTGCAGCCCTATCGGTAGTCGCAATCGACGCTGAAGAAGACGTATATTTATGGTCATATAACACAGGCATACGGCTTTGATGAGATACATAGGTTCTCAATGCAGATCGTGAACTGAAAGACGTGAAAGAGAGAACCATCCCAGGTGATAATAAAGAAGTCAACGAGTCTGGTTGGAGACTTCGCCCTGATGTTGTGGTTTGTGTAGCTGGGCCGTACGGCACCACCCTATCCATATACTTTTTGAAGCTACGATATTTACGTTCGGCCCGTAACGAGTGTATTCTTATCTAAGCAGGAAGACAGGGCATCCGTGGCATCGGTGTGCATACCGTGAAGAGAGGCAAGAACAAGTATAGCATATCAATATTATTTGTTCAATAATAGTGATATTGTAACATATACATAGCAAGTGCATTAGGAAGGTGAGTGCGACATCCGCAGTTCTTCTAGACGTATTGCTCCTTACGGGTGATACAGTGTTGTGAAGTTCGATTTGCTTCCTTTGCACACAAACGAATAAAAAGGTTCGGCTTGACTTTTGGTATCTGGATGTAGTTTCTTTGCGTCGAATCGGGATCCCCTGGATCCGATTGCGTTCGCGACTACGATATCTGTCCCTTTAATATATCGAGCTCGAACGTGTATACCGGCATATTGAATTTCTATCATGGCGAGCAATTTCAGCGAAGTGGCTCTTCCACAGCATCGTATTGTGTGCGAGTGAGGACTTGGAAAGCAACCGTGTTATTGGAGTGTATCAAACACCCCACACACGTTTTTAGGAGTCCAAGAGCATTGATGTAAAATCGTGTATCACAACAAATTGATCCTACTGTGATGTGCAATTTATATAAAGCCACCGGCCTTTCACATCTATACCTCCACCTCCACCTCCTGCGCCCATACATATACATACGTATTAATGGATAGAACAGCAAGCGAATATGTATCATGGTATAAAACACTACCCCACGGTATTCTGCTGATGTATCTGCAGTCACAATTTTAAAACGTGCAACGGAAGCACTCAGTTGTTCGAAAACCGATTAAAGACTTGCCACTTCTGCGGCTCCTGCTGACTGGGGAGTTGGTTTGTCTGGCCTGGTATAAGACAGCGCATTTCGTTATGACGACGTGTCGAGACCGTTGGAAACTCGATTGCTACCCTGACACATCCAGGCGACATATATTTTATTACATTCAATTTAGAAGGATATATGATGTGAATTGTGATGGAGGAGCGAATCCGAGACCAAATGGAAGAATAAACATATATATGTACGGAGACCTGCTCTGTCGCTGTTCACATGAGAACCGAGATAATTAGAAATTGCAGTTAGGCGCTAAATACAAAGATTCAAACTACAGTGGTATGATCTTAACATCTGTCCCTTTATGCATAGACGTCATAGAGCTGTGTTTTCTGTGACTTTGCTGTATATGTCTGAACAAGAACATTCAGAACTATGATATGCTTGCGTGTCTGTGCGTGTGTGGGCTGTGGAGTCTGTGGACCCAATGTCGTATTCTATTTATCTTCTACTCGTATTAAATCGTGGCGGTAGCACGGTAAATACATCTTCGACGTCCGTTTGTCGTGGATTAAAAAATTGTTCCCACAGAATAAATACCCTCGCTCTAGTAGCGTTTTTAGTTATTATGTAGGGATTTAAAAAAGTATTTTACAACCCGTAGATATTTGTTTTTGTTTTTAAAAACAAAAGAGAAAAGAGCAAGAGAGGAATCCCTTGTACATAAAGGAATAACTGATATTGTTGGTGCAGACTGCAGTCGGAACTCGGATAAATATTTATATTTAGATCACCCTATTTACTTGCTTGGTCCTTTACTTTTTTATACTTTTCTGTCAAAAATTAGAATTTTCAAAAACAAAATATCCAGTGTGATTAGAATTTAGGATTGTGTAAAGGAAGCCATTGCCGTATAAAATAAAATATATTTCGGCCATTTTTTGAGGCCAATATTTGGATTGTTGACAGTCGGCGGCTAAAAAATTGAAACACGCTGCTGCTATGTAAATTCAAACCACAAAAGTGTTCACAAACACCACAAAATGAAGAAGCGAAAGAAAACACTTCAACGACTATCAACAGAGTTATACGCAGCAGGGATTGTCGAAGAGAAAGCACTCTTTACTGATGCGGCTGCGAAGCCTGAACAGATTTATGTCGTGGGTTTGACGCAGGGGGAACACGGACGTCACATAAAAGTAAGAGTTTGAGATATACTGACAACTGCAGTAAACTTGTTCGTTTGTCTGTCGCGTAGGCTATGTCACTTCACCTGACCACCACTCAAGTGCCTTGAACTGTCCGACATGCTTGTCGCAACAGAAAATGACCAATACAAGTGTGCACACAACATATAGTATAGTAACAATACCGGCTACTTGTCAAAGTAGTGTTTTCTAACTTTCGGAGTGACAACACATGTTAATGGGGACTATTGGATAATTGTCAGGTATTTTGAGGTATTCAATTGTGCCATAATCAACCCTAAAAGTGTCTCATATCGACCCAAATAGTGTATAAAACAGCATATCGAAAACGGTCAATTTTTGAGACTTTTGGTTTTGGTGGAGCTCGAACCAACCATTTTTTCGAAAAAGTATCCGGGTGATTTTCAAGAGCAGGTCAGTAAATACAAGCCGTTCAGCGTTTCCGCTATCTATTCTGCTCAGTCCTCGTTAGGGTCACGCCATGCTTGCCCAAGTCCGGGTTTGAAGTAACTAGGAAGGTAATTCTATATCCGACTGCACCATAGAATTTGTCCTATTTACAATTTACATTCACCATGTCAAATTGTCAATCAGGTCAATCACTTGAATCCTGGATCAGTCAAGCGATCTAAGGACAGTCCGATATTTTTTTAGTGATAAATACATTTGTAAAAATCTGTTTCTCACCATTTAGACGTGTCGCAATGAATGCGACGTGTCGTTTTAGAAAACAACACTGATATTAATGCGACGTGTCGTTGTCGCATTGGTCGCAATGGTCATATTTGATCATTTCGACAGACCCCATTCTCGTTTTTTAGTGACCAATCATATGTTCCTAATCCTCACATTTTACATCGATTCAATGATATTCCCGTATATTAAAGACAGTTAATCGGATCACATTTGCGTTTTCGACCGCCTTTATTTGTTGGGCGGGCTAGTAACGAGTTTCAGTTGCTACTTGGCCTTGCTGACATCCTGACAATAAGTATTTAGAAACTAGTAACTACTATCTTAGTATTTTTAGTATATCAATAAACTGTATATGTGTGTAGCTATGCGGTGTGACTATGTTATAGTTATCAAGTATATAGCACGGTCTATTATAGTATCACTACGTCAGTGTTACTTCACCTTTAACATCAGATACAACGACAAAACAGTCGTGCCCTTCTGCCAGTTACTTCAAGGACAAACCTGGATTGGGCATAGTCACCAAAAGACAAAAGTACCAACCGTCACATCACAAAAATTGACATCGCTACTGTCTCCAAAAACTTAAAAAGTACTAACCGTCACACCATAGCTGTCAACCGACATGCCGCTTTCATCTGCGACACGTCGCTTATGAATGCGACACATGTCGTTTGTGAATGCGACATGTCGTTTACATAAACGACCAGTTTCGATGCGACACGTCGTTTTGATAAACGACACCAATTTCATTGCGAGGTGTCGTTGTCGCATACCAGATCAGTTTATGTGATAATCTGACATTTCTTAATTTCGTATATATATGTATGCTGTTTTGTTGATTGGATAAAAATATAAAAATATAAAAACAAATTATTATTAAAAAATTACAGAGAACGTAGTTACTAACTTACTAGTTAAATACGTAGAGAAGACTCAGAACTCAGAAGAGTTGACTATGTAGTATGTGCATAGTACATGTGTACATACATACAGGTCTTGAGTTAAAGTTCTTATCAGTTCTGACTTCTGACTTGAGACTTCTGAGACATTGAGAGTTGAGAGTTGAGACTGAGAGTCAGAGCCGAGTCCGGAGTCACATATCATAATTCCATATGTCAGATCTGAGATCTGAGATCGGCGACCGGCTACGCAAGGCGCAGAGGCGCAGACGAGTGACGACTCTTCAGTCTTCACTCTTGCGACTTGCATCCCAGACCTCTGATGATCTCCCCAGTCTCTCAAAGATGTCTCAAACTCTCAGAGTCTCAGAGACTACTAGAGAGTAGAGACTAGGCAGTATTCAGTCATCAGTGTCCACTGTCCTGTGAGTGTGAGAGAAAAATTGGAAGAGTAGCCAAGGAGTATTTAATTACTCGAAGTGTATTGAGGTTTCACTTTTGACTTTTCAGCCTTTCAAGTTTCAGCCTTTCAGGTTTTTAGTTTTACATATTTACATGTGTGATACTGAATACATACATACATATTGATTATTTTTTGCTTGGTTTAAAAAAAAGAAAAAGAAAAAATAGATAAAGAATAGTATGTAGATAAATAAATATTTTTTACAAAAATTCGGCGTAGACTGGAAACCGGATACCGGGATACGGCAATGGGCGCATAGCCTATAGGCTCTTAGGAGTATGGACATAAGGTATCACATCATATCAATACTACGCACCGAACCATATTTCCCAACAAAACTGGAGAGAAAAAGTGTTATTATTCTCTTCTCGTTCTTATAAGAATCAGCAAGATACATATGTTTGAGATACCACGATGCTGACACCAATACTTATAAGATCGATGCGGCAATAAGTTGTTTTATTACAACGCGGCCAAGTACTCTATATCCTATTAACCGGTGAAATACGACTTTATACAATGGGTTCCCATGCTAGCAAAAGCCATCGGCAGGAAGCCTGTATCGCAGCAGATCCTAGTATTGGATTACAGAAAAACAGCAGAATCCATAAAGGATCGATGAAGCTACGAGATCAACTGAACTGGGGTACCGACAACTTGACTAAGAAACAGAGACGGAGTCAGCTTGAGCAAGTCATGGGCGAACATCTAGAGCACGCTCGTGTTCAAGTATCTCGCGAACCAGTCAGATATCTTGAAAAAAGCACAAGCGCTGAAGATTTCGACAAAGCATCCGTCCCTCCTTTGGTTGAGCAAATGGCGAAGGCTATGAAGCTGTCACCGGCACCACTGAGAAGGAATTCAACACCTCAACAGGAGTATGTGCGAAGACTATCGACTTTTCAGGAAGATGATCAGGTCGTCGAGGCTTTGGATGGCTTGATTAGTATAGGGCAGCAGATACAGGACTGTATAACTGTGCTGAATTACATGACAATTTGTTACGGGGCCGTGGGGGTGAGTGTGGAGCTTTTCTCAAAGATCGATCGAATGCTCCGCGCCTTCAGTCAGTACTGGCAAAAAACGAACTGGCGGGATTTGTTTGACAACCCGGAATGTTACGTACAGGGGTTATCAAGTACTATTTATAGTGTTGCTGCTGCGATAGCGCGCTTAGAAATATTATTTAAGTACGAAATCGAATGCTGTAGTAAAATAGATCCCAGTGTGCCTTTTCCTAAACCTAGTTACGCTTTACAGTTTATTTTAAGCGAAAATGGCACACAGGGGCCAGGTGCCGATCGACACAGTGAATATTTGAACGAATCAGGTACCTTAGAAGCTAGTAAGACGTCGCTATACACGGATGAGGAGCTACCACATCTAGAATATAGTCTGGGGAAATGTTTTAGAGCACTTACCGAAGCACATTGTAAGCTTAAAAACACGACGAAAGGAAATATATTGGCGACACCAGAATTATTTCATATGACAAGGGTGTGATAGCCTCCGCGACCTGAACACAAGAAGTTTTAAAATATACATAATCCCAAAAAGTCATGTATTAGAGAACATGTCCTATAAAAAACAAAAAACAAAACAAAAAGAACAAGGTGAAAGTAAGGCATATTTACAAGAAGCATTCGGAAGCCGAGCAAGAATTACTGAGCGTGTCGGTTTATACCATTCGGTAGCTTAACCAGATCACTCGATGTACTATGTTCTTAAGTTTGTTGACTTTTCTTTTGTTGTTGAAACTGCTTGAGAATTTCCTCCTCCCTTTGTCGTTGCTCAAACTCGGCACGCTCGTCCACATCAGTGAAATCTTCTTGTTTGATTGCGTACATTGAATAAAAGTAGACACCGGTGACAAACGCAAATAAACCGCCGCCGATGAGTACGTTTCCTCGGATGTATCTTCTGCGAGCAGCAATAGCATACCAGGCAGCCCCTTGCCCGTCTATGTTTTGGGAATTTGTAGCGAAAAAAATTAACATATGCTATTATATACGAATAAGGTGTCTATCTGTGAGCAGGTATATAAAAAATTCAACTAGAAGAGACCACCGAAATCAAACTGTTAAATTCAGAAAAAAGTTTGTAAGGATGATTTTGTCATACAGTTCATGATATTTCCTAAACAAGGGAGAAACAACTTCAATATCAAATTAAAGATGATGATGAACATACCGACACACGTCTTACAAAAACGGATGCACATTCACATGCATATGGACGCAGACGCAAAACCTCATGTATAGATACACACACACACACACACACATATATATATATATACATATATATACATATGTATATATATATGTAAGAAAGCATATATACATATACAAATACACGAATACGTAAATACATACACACACACAGACACAAACACATACACAAACACACACATATATATATGCATTCTATATATATAAATATCAATAAATAAATCCATAAAATATACAGATATAGATTATATATAATATAGCAATATAATAACATATACATACGGATATACACAAACATATACAATAACACTAATATATATATACACACAAATAAACATACCTACATACATATGTATAAACATATACATATACTATATATGTATATGTACATACACAAACACACATATATATACAAATATATATATATATATAGACATACAAACATACATACATACATAAATAAAAAAATATATACATATATATATGTATATATATACATGTATACATGTATACATATATACGTATATATATATATTGGATTGTTTGTTTACAAATATTCATAAATTCCTATATATATATATATATGAATACATATATAATATTATATATAAATATTTGTAGGTATATCCATGAATATATATATCCATATATTTATATATATATGCATATCTATCTATCTATATATATATATATACGCTTAAACATATTAACATACATTCATACAATATATATATATATATCGTATATATACATGAATATATAAGTATATACATGTGCACAAACACACACACACACACATATATATATACATACATACATATATATATATATATATATATTGCATATATGTATGTTAGTATGGTAGTATGTGAGAGTATAAGGATATATATATATATATATATATATACATATACATATATATATATACTACGCTTACACATACTAACTTACATTCATACAATATATAAATATATATCGTATATATACATAAATACATATATAATATATATATATATACATATATATGTACGTATATATGTTTACATATATAAATATTAAATGTATCAATATATATATAGATATTGTATATATACGTATATATATATATATATACACACACACACACACACATATATAAATATATATATATATATTACATATAAATTTACACGCACATACACGCACTCTCTCTCTCTCACACACACATATATATATTCATATAAGTATATGTATGTGCAACAATATATATATATATATATAGATGCAGATATACATATACACGTATGTGTTTAAATCATACACGCACAGCCACACACAGCCACATACACATACAATGAATGAGACACAAACACAGACACAGACACACATATAATTTT
>NW_014038647.1:8780-10241 GCF_001186125.1 Sphaeroforma arctica JP610 | reverse complement strand
TATATATATATTATATCGCATTATATTTTTCGTCAAAATCATATTTCAAATTGTTCATTGAACATCATACGATACAGGGAGCTTTTTGCAAACTTTATCACAAGTCTTCCTGATGACCTGGTGCTGGCTAATACTAAACTAATATGTATGCTATGCACATATACACGCATACGGTGACATCCATGTCCACAGATGCATGCGCACTTTCAGGCACATGTCTGATACTTCGCTGAGTGTAGTTAGTTGACTACGGGCAAAAAAACCCTAAAACCCTAAGCCCTAAAACCCGGTCGACGATTCATCGGTTTGATGACTTACTGCTCTCTTTCCCTGAATTTCTTTGCCATTTGATACGCATGGTCAGGTGGTTGAACGTCAATTTGCTGACTGAAATTCCCGTCGGACTGTGTGATACCAACGTCGCTCTACAGGATTTCAAATTCACCAATAATCTAGTGCGGAAAATGCCCGTGCGCCTATTCGCCAACACCCCGAGCCTAATTCAAGTGTAAGTCCATGCGTATTGACAACTACACCAGCCTCTGGCGTAGGTTGTATGCGGCCCAAATCGTATTGCCACACCACGTTTGATACTGTACCGTGAGCCCGCCTTGAACCCTAACCTTCATTATAGTCTGCACCGTTAGTTACTGACTCATCGCAAATACATTACCCAGTATCACTCATCGACGTACTCGAGACTAATGGCTTGCTTGTCTTTTCCACCACATCAACCGACGCACACACTCACACAGGGAAGCGAATGCCAACCCCCTCACATGCATAGCCCCGATCCCCGTTACTGCTAGCTACACTGGCAACTGTCCCTGGTTCTTTCAAGCATGTGCCGATCTCCCTCTGTGTACATGAGAGAATGTCTTACTAGAGTGTGCTAGGGAAACTTGCACGCCATATTCGAGGACCGAACTTCTTTTCCGAAACGGATGCGTATCAGGCAATGACGAAGAGGTTGCCGCATTAACTGTGCATACAGAGGAGTTAGACCTTTCTTTGGAAATGCACAACATACTGTCCGGTTGGAGATGGCGTTCGTTCCAGGTTCCACTTACAGCGCCACATACTCAGAAATATAGCACCCTATTCAAATATAACTATACTATATCCTTTGCAGAATCACAATAAATATACAGTACCACCTATAGGAAGCATGTGGGACTTCTTTTACCGCTGTTCGAGGGGCACCTCATAACTCAAAGAGGTCCAGAATAAGTGAGACCATGTTCATGTCTGAACATACACCATGTGCATGCATCGAGTACTAGAATAACCACACATCTGTTTTAAAATGATGGAATCAAGTATACATGCTGATCACTCGCGTGCAGTAAGTTATCAGGTTACCACATCATCATTCGAACACCAAACACTACGCTTATGCTGACGTTTCTATCATGATATCTATATATCAGATGAAATGAACATCATCAAACTATATATATA
>NW_014038647.1:6303-8117 GCF_001186125.1 Sphaeroforma arctica JP610 | reverse complement strand
GTATATGTATATTTATACATATATATATATATATATATACAAACATTCGTACATACAAACATACATGCATACATACATGCATGTGTGCATACATACATACATACATACATAAATACATACATACATATATACATACATACATACACACATACATACATACATCCATACATACCTTCATACATACATTCATACATACATACATACATACATACATACATTGACAACGGAGGGATACAGTATATACAGATCATACAACATTTTTATCATTGTAGTGAGCGGTAGTAAGCAAAAACAAACCAGGTTTGTCATAACCTCCAAAAAGAGAACAAGAAGGCTATGGTTTGGCTTTATTTTAGGTGGCTTATTATTTCTTGCTTTGCACCAATCAAAATGAATTGGGCTATATCTATTAGTCTGTCATGGGCTGAGTGTTGGAAAGAAGCGAAAACGTTTGTTTCTAAACGTCTTAAACCACATCCTTAACCTCCCCGGCGAATTGGCAATACAATACAATACAATACAGTTATTCTGACATATCCAGGTAGTTCTGCATGCGTTGTTGATACTCAAATATGGGCAACTCCGGCGGCTTGTGAGTGGCCCTGCTCACTTCCTTATATTCGTCCATGATCTTATCGAACTCCTGCGGATAGACAATAAACGGATAAATACATATATGTGAGCAATACAGCTAAACCCTAAAGCCATAATACCAAGTAAACATAGGCACAACATATAAATACATGTATGTGAGAAACACAGCCAAACCCTAAAGCTATAATACCAAGTGAATAGGGGCATAACATATAAATACATATATGTGAGCAATACAGCTAAACCCTAAAGCCATAATAATAAGTAAACAGGGGCACAACATATAATTACATATATGTGAGCAATACAGGCAAACCCTAAAGCCATAATACCAATAGAGAAAGATCTGACCGCAGGCAAAAAGGGTGTCAGGTACTACCAATACAAAGCAGCTGATCTGTACACATCAACACATGCGTACAAGCAACGTGAAAGGGTCACAACTAGGTATGCAAACCAAGCACACGTGAGCGTGCCACTCAGACAAGTACGTGCCTGTATGAAGCTTTAACACCACAAGGACCGGCTAATCTGACATTGACACAAGACATACCGGAAGAGCGTACTGTATATAGACCAGTAACTCATCGGAGAAGGTTTCGAATTGATAGCCCCTTGCTCTGTGGGGTGGTGAGCATTGCACACAATTATCAGCGGATATCGGGGGTTGGTGTATTGCTTCATGGGAACCAGACAGCACAAGGGTTAACGCGTTCTATGGCGGGAGAGGCCCAGATGCCCGCATTAACTCGGGTGTTGAGCCGAAAGTCTGGTTCTTATGATTTATAGACGTTAACGCGTTCTTTGATGGGAGATGCGCAGATGCCCGCACTAACTCAGGTGTTGAGCCGAAAGTCTGGTTCTTATGATTTATAGACGTTAACGCGTACTTTGATGGGAGCTGCGTAGATGCCCGCACTAACTCAGGTGTTGAGCCGACAATCGGCTTAAATAATTTATAGATGTGGACTACGGGTATGTTCTTATTCAAGTCTCTCTCTGTGTGTGTGCACGGTCACAAGTCTTCCCGTCCACAAATAATAGCCCAGAGCACATGTAGTCTACCATGGACACTCACGTGAACTCTCAATTGAGGAAGTGACATAGGCCGAACACAAACACACACACACACACACACACCCGCACATACGCATACACAACACATACACAACACACCCACCAACATACACACACACACACGCACCACACACACACACACA